>NC_133660.1:167997575-168291766 GCF_037893015.1 Macrotis lagotis
TTGAACTAGAAAATTGTTTGTAGGATCCTGCCCCTCTAGAATTTGTTTAGAATCATTATTTAAAGTATTTGGAGAGGTTTGGAGAAGAGCTCAGGGGAATTCCTGCCTTTTCTTTGCCATCTTGGCTTTGCCCATTATGTCCCATTTTTTAACCTATAACAGTGAGAGGTGACAAAAAGTGCCAACTAATGTTTTTTAACATCTTTTTGTTTTGAATTACAAAGCTATAGTGATAAGTGAATGATTCCTCCAATTCACCATGGTACACACACACACACACACACACACACACACACATATATATATGAATATATATTATTTTATAGTTATATCTATCAATAGATGATCTTTATATATAGCTATAGCTATAGCTATATATATATAGATCTTTATATGTATTTATATCTATCTATTTATAAATAGATAGAGATCTTTATAGTGATTTAGAGATCTCTCTCCATATATATATATATGGAGAGAGAGAGAGAGAGAGAGAGAAATCACACCTAAATTCTTAGCATTTTCATGTTTTGAGAACAAATAAATCAGATATCACCATGTATACAGGAAAATTCCTGGACCTCTGCATAATCAAATTTGCAAGAATGAGTGTGTTTTGTTTTTTATTTTATTGAAGATTAAGGAATAATTTGTGGTTCAAAGTCATAGAGATTGTCCCAAAGGATTATATTTAAAATGAATATCCAGAATAATATCCCAGTTTTAATTATGTAATTCTCAATTAGTTATCAGAAGAATCATTGTTGATTATACTATGGATCATTTTTAATATACCTAGGATAGAAGCTTTACTGGGCAAAGTGCAATTTTCTTTTTGACTAGAAAGCTCTATTTGAAAAATATAGACTTTCCAGTAGTATGTATTCTGTAAATAATATTACTTTGAGAAGTAGGGTCATCCATGTAGACCCATATGCCAAGGACCTTTATAACACTCTTTATCACTTTCTATAAATCTAGCACTAAAGAAATAGGAATAAACTCTTGAACAAAAAAATAGCTGTACAATTCTCGAACATTGTTTTTTTACGATTAAAACATAAGCTCCATTCTTCCTGGTTGTCTTTTTAAATATCAAGCAACTAAAAATAAATGTCACTGCACATTTCAGTGGTCTTGTTGATACTTGTCTAACATATTCTCCAACTCTATATGGCCTTTTAAAAAGTCAAATCCTAAAGTTTCTTGCTTGAATGATCCCTCTTTTTCTGTTGCACTGGCTTACTCCTAAATGGATTTTCATTATCATCAGCATTGCTTTTATGTCTATCTATCTATCTATCTAATTTATCTTTTAAAGATTTTTGAGTTATTTCTGACAAGTCTGACTCTTTTGTGACCCTATTTGGGTTTTTCTTAGCAAAGATACTACAGTGGTTTGCCAGTTCCTTCTGCAGCTCATTTTATAGATGAGGAAATTGAGGCAAATAGGATTAAGTGATTTGCTCAGTGATTTCCCCAGGTTCAAATAGCTTTTAAGTGATTAAGGCTAGATTTGAACTCAGGTCTTCCTGACTGCCATATGCTAGACTGTGCTAAATTCTTATGAAACTAATATAAGTAAAATGAGATAGTCCATATATTCAAGGAACTTACATGATATTCAGTGAAGTTGCACATATAAGGGAGTTAGAAAGTGGGAAAGAGTACAGGGAAACTGGAAGAGAAGTCTAGACAGTGAGTGAAATTGGAGCCAGCTGAATAAAGGCTAAAGCCCTTGCTGATGAGGAAGTCAACAATTAGGAGAGTGGAATCTGAAAGTTGAAGTGTCTCTTGTGTGGAAGAGCCGTAGTTAGGAGAGTGAGTGAAGGCATTGGTCTTTGAATAGCCTTATCCATAGTGTTGTCTATTTCAAATCAAGGCAATTTTCATTTTTAGAAGGTAAGTTTAAGCAAGGAAAGGGAGGGAGGGGAAATATGAACATATACATAATTCCCACATTATACAATGCCAGTTAGTGTGCCAAGTGACTTACAAATATCTCATTTGATCCTCACAATAATCCTGTAGAGTAGGTGCTATTGCTATTACTATTTTTTATAGTTGAGGAATCTGAAGCAAATAAGTGATTTGCCCCAGGTCACAATCTAGGGAAGTGAGTAAGGCCACATGTGAAAATCAGGTGTTCCTTACCCCAAGGTCAATGCACCACCTAGCTGCAAAACAGGCTAGATAGAACAGTCTAGGAACTTGAGTTCTAATGGGCAAAGAACCTGAGCCAACCACTATGGTCATTTGCTTGCCTCAGGACCTCTTTGGTAACTGAAAAATACTACCAAGTGAGCTTTACATGAGACTTCTTCAGTTTAGTTCCATACAGTCCTGTTGGCATAGATATTATGTTATATATACTTATTTTGTTATTATAAATAATAAGATAACACTATCTTATTTCATATAATATATATATAACTTGTCTGTCATCTATTTTTCAGATCAAACAGTCGGCTTATTGAATATAATCTATTTGTAACATAAATTTGAGAAGTTATTTTAACTAATTCTGAAATATTTTGGGTTAATAATATTCCAAATTAAAATGTTCCATATTTTGTGTGATGTGTGTATATATGTATATAATATATATACATATTTATACAATATATGTTACACATATAAGCATTTCTGCCTATTTACGAATATATCTCTATAAAGAAATGCACAAATAAATATATATAATATACACAATTGCATATATATTTTCAGTTTTCATAAATATGAAAACACAATTTTCATGACTCATATATGTAAAGTCCTTTTGTAAACCTGAATGAGCTAATACACATATTTTTTAGTTGGACTATACTATAAAGAGAATCTATTCTCAATAAATGATTGTCTTTTGGACAGTTCTCTTATTGACATTGTTTATGCTGATAACCATACTTCTTGGGAACTAGTAATCTAGATTGATAATGGATTTTTATGGATCTGTGTATCTCTAATTGGTTATTTACTGAAAACCACTATCATTTTGGTCAAATCTTATTAAGTTAATTTAAGGACAAAGTAATTTCTGAGTCCAGTATAATTTTTTGAATATTTTTAGTTTATGTAGGTCATCCCCAGAGGGTGAGATGAATACCTTAAAAGTAAAAGAATTATGTGGGCTTCTAATTTAGTATTTAAATGCTAATAAAATTTCTTCATCAATGTTTTAACATGAAACTACATACACTTATTTCATTTCTGTAAGGCATTTTTCTAAGAGTTCATTATTATGTTGAAGTGAAAAACAAATACCTACAATTTAAAAATTAGGTATATTTTTTCCTAATATTGAATCAAATTCTGGTTCTGAAAACCCATACATATATAGTAATTAAATTTTAGAGTGAGGAATAATGGAGAATATTCTGAATTTGGAGACAGTAAGATCCATGCTCCAAGATTTGCTGGTTTAATAATTAACTCTCCAGAAAAAAATCACAAATATTTGTAAAAATGGAATACTTTTAAGTATAATCTATATTATTAACATTTTCTTAAACCTAGGAATAAAAAAATAATAAATTCATCCTTGATTTCTCAATTTCCAAAGTGTAAATGCCTATAGTGAAAATTTAATTTAACTTTAAACTCTCATAAACCAGAAGGAGCTAGTTTGAGCACACCCCTGCCTGAATAGTTAATGATGGACTTGGGCAAGTTATTCAATGCCTCTGAACAACAGTTTCTTAATCTATTAAATAGGCAAAATAATAGCTTTCGTGCCTTCTTCCCATGGTTACCGTGAGAATCAAATGAGATAATATATGTAAAATGCTTTTGAAAATCTTAAAGTGTTATATAACTGTTAGGTATTATTATATTATAGAGAAGGGTAGAGGCTTGAGATAAAGAGAACAGGTGAAACTCAAGATAATTACATAGAGAGATGAATTTTTTCCTCATAAAACTCCTCATGCCATTCAATTTCCAAATCTTTTAGTATTATAATTATTGAGATTTGACCTTTTTAAAAAAAATAATTCCAGTTTGAAAATTCAAACCTTTATAACTTTAGTTTTTACCACTTCCAAACACTATTTTGTAGGAATGAAAGAGCATCAGGATCTCTCAGTACATTAGATTTTGTAAGCAAGAGAAATGTTATTGAGAGTGAGGAGGGTGTCAACCCTCTGAGTGTACAGGCACCAAGATTCTCAGAACTAAGTTTGAGATTGTAGTGAATGAGAATTTTGGGGTTTGAAAAAAATGAGTTTCATGAAAAGACAGACAAGTGACCTCTTTCTATCTTTAGAGTTGGCTAGAAAGTATGACCCTGATTTTTTATGCTGGTTTTTTATGCAATAATATCAATATTTTGGAAGTTGGAGTGATCAATCTCTGACCAGAGGTGGATATATGATTTGTATAATCTCAAATCCCTAGATGTAGCTGCAGTGACAAAGGGAATGCAGTTATCAGTTCTATATCACAGGTATTAGGGGTTCAGAGCTGCCAAAAATTTTTTGGCCCTCTC
Organism: Macrotis lagotis; assembly: GCF_037893015.1. Taxonomy (NCBI): domain Eukaryota; kingdom Metazoa; phylum Chordata; class Mammalia; order Peramelemorphia; family Peramelidae; genus Macrotis; species Macrotis lagotis. Next base: position 168,002,062 of record NC_133660.1, read on the forward strand.
TTTGTGCCAGAGAAGAAGTCTGAAATTTTTCTTCTATGGGATGCTTAGAGTTTCTTATTTTAAAATTTTGGTTAAATATTTGATCATAGACTCTATGTCCTCTGCTTCCCTTCATGTGTTGTCTGGGTCTTCAGCAACCCTCCCCATAGTCCCATTTAATTTCTTATGCTGACTCCCAATATATCAAAATTGTAACCTACTTGAGTCAATCCTATTGTCCTGAGTCTTGATACAAGGATAATTAGTACTGAGTGATTTAGTGTAAGTATGGCAGTATATCTGAATGGAGTGTGGATGGGCAGGTCAGTGTTGCTAGTTTAAGTTGGCAAAATGTCAAAAATAAAAGTGAGACAAGCAAATGCGTTCTTATGAAGAAATGTCACTTTCCTTTTTTTGTGGTTCTTTTGTTGGTGTTAACAACAGGACTTTGGTTCTTAGCAAGGCCCTTGCTTGATTCTATTGAGATTTAGGGTTCTAGCAATATTAAGTTATTATAAAGCATGAGATTTGTGATACAAGGAAAATACAATTAGAAGGTTGTTACCAAAACATTGAAGCAGCATGGTGGTAGAGAGTGTACTTTCTAAGGAATATAGCTAAGGAAATCCTAACATCACTATGCTCAACTTTCAAAGATGTGGTGATCAAGAAAATTCATTCTTCAGGTCCTGGATGTTTTCTGGTAATGACAGATTTATATCATATACATTTCTTATTTAGTTAAAAAGAAATTGATGACAATACCTTTATAGGTTATAGTACTATGAATTAGTGAACTAAATGTTAATGTTAGGATGCATGAGGTCAAACACACAGCAAATTCATTTTCCTTTTCTAAAATTTTGGGGTCAATAAATTATTAAGTTCCTTGCTAATGCTTTGTGCAACAGCCAAAATGCTTCTCATTTTTCACCATTTCTCTGTCTCTAGCCACTGCTAGCTCTTCAGTTTAAAAATGGCCTTGGGGTATCCAGTTTTGAATTCAGTTCTCTTCTGTCTAAATATATTTTGTGGGCAACCCCTGGAGCAGTGTTGAGAAATGAATGCTTTGGATAAATGTATTTGTGTTATTATTTTCCTTTTTTTGTGGCAAGACATTGACTCATTGGTAGTCTAGAAGATAAACATGTTCCTTATTAGCTTTGTTTGTTTTTCATTTAGAATGGGGCAAATTACCTTCCATTAAACTTTGTTAGCTTCCCAAGCAGGCAAGCAAGATGGATTCAGCTGCTTTGCATTTTCTAATCCCAGTCCAGTTCTTGTGCCTCCATGCTGCTAGAGTGAAAGCTTCAAACAACAATTATTCTACTTGCGATGCTGCCGCTAAAACCGTGTCATTTAACTGTTATGACTGATATACCACTTGGAAAGGCTCTGTTTGGCTGTTGTTGTTTGAATTTGTTGGTAATGTTTGAATCTGCCACCACACATCCACATCCTACTAGTTTCCTTGCTTCAGGCTATTTTGACTGATGACAAAATAGTTTCAAAATTGAGTAAAAAAAATGTTAAAAAAACACAACATGAAATTTAGGTGGATTTATTATTGCAGACTTCTGAGTGGTGTCAGATATTAATTGAATGACTGAAAACTGGACATAGTAGACCCACTGAAACCTAAAAGATTTTAAACATGGGATAAATCTTACTGGCTTCTTAATTCCTCCAAATGCTTTCTTACTTTGCAAGACTCAAAGTTTTTCATTTCTGGGGAATGATGAACCATGTAGGTCAATAGGCTTCTGATTATTTGATATTTGGCAGCATTGGAAATGAGATCTCTCCCAGTTCAGGAGCAGAGCTTGGGATTTGAGGCATCATTTAAAATGTAACTTCATATGATTTGCCTAATTTTTTTTACAGGAAATGGAAAAGTAGGCCAAGAATCAGATTCTGATCATTTTATAATATTCACAGCAGAATACTGGGGCTTCCATCATTCAATCTCAATCAGACTTTAAATTGGGTCAAGACAGTGTTGGGCCTTTAGCTATTGACATCCTGACTTCTAGAAGCTTACCATATTCTTTCAGGATTTAACAAAGAAATGGCATTCTATGAAAACCAAGGAAATGTTGAAGTAGTTCTCCTTCTGATTTGATAAATGCTTTTTGTTCTTTTATTAAGTGGTAATTAAACAAATGTGAATATAAAATATTCACTAATGAAGAGTACTTACTACTGAGGACATACATAGTGAGCTGTTTCCTTAAGAATACCTTTTCTTGACACAATAATGTCTTTCTTCGGTTTGTTAAGAGTGTAGACCTTATTCTTTGGGGTCATAGGGCACAGATCATAGAAATGGGTATTTATGAGATTCCTTAATGTATCCTTTTTTTTGTCTTTGGGGTAAAGAAATTGGATATGTAGTCTAAATCTTATCCTTGCTAAAATTCTGTTATAGGTTTTTAAGGCACTGAAGTAAATGGTCAAGATTTCTTTTAGGTTCTTTCACATTTCCTCAGTTCATCTATATTTTCTTTCCATTTCATTTTCTTAAATCATTCTCATGGTTTTAGTGACTATTTTGGTAAGTTACCTTTGCTCTCCTCCACAATCACAAAATAATAAACCCAATGAAATTCTAATGCTCTTTCCTTGCTTCTTAATTTATTTAATTCTTTAGCTGTCTAAATGTTGTGTCTCCTGAATATACTGTAAACATTTTGAGATCAGAGACTATTTCAGTTTTGCTTTTGTATCCCTGGCAGGGTCCTGCACACAGATAGGCACTTAAATGCTTAATGAATTGAATTAGAACTTAGACTGAAACTGAAGATTTAGGGTTCTAATATATTTCATGTATGATGCTATGTGACTAAAGATGATGAAGAAATATTATAAGCACCTCACAACTTAAATGTAATTTCATGATGGGTATAATTAGGTTACAGTGTATCATCCATGATGACTTCTGCCAAGGAAGCACAAAATAATCAGCAAAGGCATGTATGACCAGAAAAGGTTATAAGCTGCTGATATCCTGAGAGAATGTCTGGTGAAAGGGAAGCCTGGGTATGGTATTGGTACTTATTATAGAACAATAAAAGAATGAGAGACCTTACAGAAAGAATTATTAGTCAGTTTTTGGTGTCATGGATTCCTTTAGCAGCTTGGTAAGGTCTGTGATCCCTTTTTAGAATCATGTTTTTTTTTCTTAATTCATAATTGAAAGAAAAACTAAATTTCAGTTAGATATTAGTAAAAATAAAGATGTAATTTTCCCCCATTCATGTTCCTAAAACCACCGAAATCTTTCCACATATACCTATACCTTAGGTTACGAAATTTTCTCTATGAGAGAAAGTAGATATTTAATGGAGAATCTATGAAAAGATATGAGACAGAATTGCATAGATTGAGAAAGCAAAGTATTAATTTTCTCTATCACAGCAATCAACCTAATATAGGAAACAATTCACCATTTCGAGGAGTGGCTTCTTGTTCCCAATAATATTTTGACAAAAGAATCTTTAATGCCTTACCAACTCGAACATTTTTTAAAAAACCTTCAAACCACCAGATAGTTTATCATAGAGAATACTATCCTGGAACAAGATCACTGTTCTTGATGATAGATTTTCTGGGTCAGGTCATCACCAAGCGCTTCAGGTCTTGAGCACTCAAGAAAATGAAAAAAGAATTGTAAGTCACAAGGTGAAATGAATCTAGTCACTAGACTTAATGAATCAATCTAGCCCACTTAATACTACTATCCAAGCTGAAAATGAGAATTCTGGAGAAAGGAAGAGGCAAAGTATGGAGGATCTCAGGAATGTAGAGTGGCAGTCAGAGACTCCATGATATATGAAGGCAGGGAGGCATGCTCATTATAACTGATGGGGACTAGTAAAACCTGTAGGAGTTGGTAATCCTAGCAAGAAAATATTAAGTATTTATTAACACTTATCATATGCTAGGTACTAATACAAGGAAAAGAAAGTTCCTGATCTCAAGGAATTTTTATTCTAATCAGGGAAGATGATACATAAAAAAGAAATTCACTGAATATTTGGTTGGAGAGTTGGAAAAGAAGTCGCCAAGGTGGGAGTTTTGAGAAGTCCTAGAGTTAAGACTGGAGTCAGGAAGGAGTAAATATGAGGCTGGCCTGAGAATTTTCTCAAAATGGAGGTTCTCAGAGGAACTCATCTATCAGATGATCTCAGGGGTATAGGAATCTTCTATTTTGAAAAATCCACAGAGACAAAGATATCTCATCTTCCAGTGTAAGAAGATTACTGGAGAATATAATCATAGAAAGTTCCTCATGAGTTGCTATACTAATGGATGAAGGCTTCTGTGTCCTTTCAATCAACATTCTTTGAACTTTTCATCCTGGAAGATCATTTCAGTCTTGAAATTTACACTTCAGAAGTACCTTGCCACTCTTCCCTCTGATAGTCAGAACCTCCCTTTAAGGCTCCTTTCAAACATATATATCATGGTACTCTCCTAGTAAGGATTTACAATAAGAGCTTACTGTCTTGCTCTGTTAAGTTGAAACTCTTCCCCCTACTTTTCAAAACCATTCATGGTCTGCTTCTACCCTATAGAATCAAACCTTTTTTCACAATATGTTCCATTCTGACTTTTTTCCCTTTAATGTAATTGATTTCCCTAACTCCTCTTCCCACATATTCAATATTTATTTCAGAGTCTATGCTTTTGCTTAAATCACTGAACTCTTTTGTCATCTTTATAAATCCTATTCATCTTTCAAGATTCTACTCAAGTCCCTCATCCTTCTCAATACCCTCCTTGAGAACCTCAGTCTACACTGATGTCTTCCTTATCCAAATTCACATATTAATTATAGTATATAACACAGCCATAAAATAGAACTATGATTTCATTGGTATAACTGCCAATATGTTATTGCTTAGGTTTTTTTGAAAGGCAATGGGCTTAAGTGGCTTGCCCAAAGCCATACAGCTAGGTAATTATTAAGTGTCTGAGGCTGGATTTGAACTCATGTACTCCTGACTCCAGGGCCGGTGCTCTATCCATTGTGCTACCTAGCCACCCCTAACTGCCAATATGGTGAAGAAACTCTTATTACCAATGCATATTAATTCCTGCTCTGCAATTAAGATTCTTGGATTGGAGCTGAAAGATTATTTGACTTTTCCCTAATTTATAGATGGTAGAGTTTGATTCCCACAGTGTCTAGTATAATATGTGGCAAATAGTAGGTGATCCACATTTGTTGATGAATTCAATTAGTTTACTATATTTGCTTAGCTTCTTTTAAGTTTCATCTGTACCAGTCAGTGTTTACTAATTTAGAAGGAGATTTATGCAGAGCCAACTTCAAAGAATTATACTTCTTTTTTAAATCTATCCTATAAGTAGTAAAATGAATAGAATAATTTCCTCCTTCCTAGGTTCCTGGGCTAGTAGAATCATTCTGCTTAATTATGAATTAATAACTTTCATATAAATGAAATGATATTATCCCAAAGAATGCATGCATAACATATAGGAGTATACACTGATCTCCAAATCTCTCTCTTCCAGGGTTGAGAGATGGTTTACTCACCTCACCTACACTACATTGGCTGGTTGTGGTGGATTCCCAGAAGAGTGATCGTTTTGTTCCAGTTCACTCTCAATCCTAGTGATAATTCTAGTAGCTCTTGAGACTTCCAGCTTTATGTTTTCCATGTAAACAAATCAACCTGGATAACACAATCAACTTTTAAAACATAACATTTAGTAACAGAAGGTGAAGTGATAATCATCATAACACAACAGTCTTCCATAGCATAACAGTGTAGATCACACTTTCCCATCAATATACACAGGGTCTATGGAGATACCTGTAAATGAAGCACATGAATAGGGAAAACAATGTACCTACAGATATTCCCAACTGTGTATTGGAAACTTTAATATTCTTCACCTTTTAGGTAGCAGTGTGCATCATGAATTACCTACTGGGTGGGGCTGCTCCCTTCTGGGGCTCTTCACTATTTTGCCAGATGAATCCCCTTTTTTTTTGTTTTTCTCAGACCAGTGGAATAATTTTCAGCTCTTTTAGCAATTGTCAGATATGGATTTGCAGAACTTCCTGGGTCTGCTCCCTTGGTTAGGTGCTGAAGGAATATGAAACATTTACAATGTAAAATTCCCTTAACCTTGGGGTTAATAGCAAAGCTGTTTATGTCTCCTCCCTCAAGGAAAGAAAGAGCAGCTGTAGACAGCTGTCCAAGGGATTTCCCCCTTTCTCAAGCTATAGATGGTGCTAGAGAACAACATAGCCTTTTCCCAATCAGGTCTTCAAATAGTGGAATATTCTGTTTTCTTTAGTCATCAATTAGCATTAGAACTGTTCTAACAGAATCTGTCTGACTTTAGTCAAGGGGCTTCAACTCAAAACATCTGCCATTGCTTTTTTTTTTTTGTTTGTTTGTTTTTTGGCTTCATTTTTCCCTTCTGTCAATTTCTCAGCTGTGTTGGCTTTTATCTTCTGGTTTTTGTATGCAGCTTCTACTTTCATCTTCTACCTTTTACTTTGGATTTTGAAGTCCCTCTTACTTCAAATTAGGGTTTAGTGACTCACTTTCAACTTTGATTGAGAAACCCAAACTTTATATTTTTATCATCAATGTAACAAATTGTCAATATATAATTCATTTTCCTACTATAATAGCCCTAAAACAGTCATATGAAAATTAGCTGTAAGGAACAATACACTAAAGCCATCTTTAATATCAGTCAAGATTTTTGCATCTGAATAAAATTGATTTTACTCAGGCAGGTCTTCTCAGAATTATGCCTTTCTACCTCATGCTATTTTACTCTATTCATTGCACAAATGTGCCCTTTAGTAATAAAATGTCTATATAAGAAGGGGAGAACAAAGATACCAATGAGCTAGGATGCTGTCTGACATCAGATGCTTTTGATGTTTAGAAATTTGAAAGACATGATTTCTGAGTAATTAATCATTTTATTAATAATGCTAGCATATCACCAATAAAATGGCTCAGTGAAACTCAAATGCCAAAGATAAATCATGATGGTAGGTACACAGTTTGGAAGTCTCAGTCTTGGATGAGTGGGTGCTCTTGAGGGTGGCAATCAATTCTGGTTAACAATTAATAAGAATGAATATTACAATGAGAGGTTGGTCTATTCTAATTAGGGACCGGGGAGGTGACTTTGATTAAGCCATTTACTTCTTTTTTTTCCTTATTTTTAATTAATTAATTTATTTTCATCCATATGCCCCTCTGCAGTGAACAGCCAGTTCTTCACAGGTTTGGGTAGGGACAAATGCTTTGATTTTATTGCCCAAGGCTGAGTAATTTAGAAGTAAATGGCTTAGGTCTATATCCAGAAAAAATTATAGAAAAAGGGAAAAGTCCTACATGTTCCAAAATCTTCATAGCAGCTCTTTTTGTAGTGGCAAAGAATTGGAAATTGAGGGGATGCCCATCAATTGGGAAATGGCTAAACAAGTTATGGTATATGAATATTATGGAATATTATTGTTTTCTAAGAAACTGTAAATAGTCGGACTCTAGAGAAGCATGGAATGACTTTTTAAAGGATCTGAGGCTGAGCGAAATGAGCAGAACCAAAAAAAAAAAGTACACATTACAACAACATTGTGAGAAGAACAACCTTGATAGAAGCAGCTCCTCTCTGCAGTTCAGAAAGTTAGGACAAACGTATTAGACTCACTATGGACAATATTATCCCTATCCAGAGAAAGAAAAACCAAACCAAACAAAACACACACACACACACACACACACACACACACACACGCAAAAAAACCCCAACCCTTCCAAATCTGATGAACACTTTATAAAAAATATCTCTTATGTATCTCTGTCCCTTAATCCTAATTCCATATACTGAAAATAACTAATGCGTAAAAATGTTTATCAAAAATATGTATGTTTAATGCTAAACTGGCTGAATTAGGACAAGATTTTTTCTAAAACCTCTAGTTGTTCAGTGTCTGAAGAACATTGCTGATAAGACTAAATTTTCTCCCTCAATCTTATTAAGACCCCAACCAGTTTTTACGCATTAGTTATTTTCAGTATATGGAATTAGGATTAAGGGACAGAGATACATAAGAGATATTTTTTATAAAGTGTTCATCAGATTTGGAAGGGTTGGGGTTTTTTTGCGTGTGTGTGTGTGTGTGTGTGTGTGTGTGTGTGTGTGTGTGTTTTGTTTGGTTTGGTTTTTCTTTCTCTGGATAGGGATAATATTGTCCATAGTGAGTCTAATATGTTTGTCCTAACTTTCTGAACTGCAGAGAGGAGCTGCTTCTATCAAGGTTGTTCTTCTCACAATGTTGTTGTAATGTGTACTTTTTTTTTTTGGTTCTGCTCATTTCGCTCAGCCTCAGATCCTTTAAAAAGTCATTCCATGCTTCTGTCCTAATTCAATAATTATTAATAAGGGAGGAATAATCATTTCTCTCAACTATATTATAATTATACCGATTTGTATAAATGGTGAGTTGGAAATTTGGATTGCAATAGCAGACCACTAGACGTAATGATCTGGTTACTGAAATCTGTAGTTTGAAAATGTTAAGGAAACTATCATCCTATTTAAGCACTTGATGGCTATACTGTATTACTTATTAGTGAAAAGACTGTAAGGTTTCTTCACTATCTGACACAGTGCCGCAGACTTTTGATAGGCAATCACAGACAGACCCAGCCAACATCAAAGCACATATTCGTAGAAATTGTCATTAAGGGTTTATCATCTATGATCATTGACATTAGTAAAATTAATGAACAAAATTATTTTAAGAGAGCTAAAATAGACTGTTTCTTATGCTAAGAGGGGCTAGAGGGGCTTAAAATTTAAGGCAGATAATGACATTACAAAGTGTGTTCAGTATCTACAGAGTCCCCTTCTAAATAAGTTCATTTCTTTAGCACCTGGTGCTATGATATTCTTGGGAGTCATGTCACACTTCTGAATGGTGCAGGTTCAAAGACCAAAGGAAAGATGAATGGTGGGTATGAATAGGTAATAAAATAAGATATTACACCTTTTATAGATGTAGTAGATGGGACCTATTGGTAGTTTAATTATTATATTTCTATATACTATTTCCATAATACAATTTATATATTTGATATTATATTATTTTAATGTCATAAATACCACATAACATAGATCTATGTGTGATAAACAGTCTAAAAACATTTTAAGAGATATTTACAAATAGAAAAAGTGGACCAGTCACATAGTGAGAATCAAATACAATTGCTCTATGGTTCAATTGTATATTAGTTCATTGGATTTTAAAAGAATTGAAGGAAGTGTAGTCTGCTCTGTGGGTGGAAGGGGCTCAGCATATATACACTATCCAAAGTTCTTTTCATTAATTTCTAGATATTTTGATTCCAAGATAAGAAACTATCAATGATTTATCTAAGTAACAATAGCATAAAGTATAACAATAGCATAAAGGATGATGTACAGATATATAAAGGAAATAGTCAGGACAGAGGATTCTCATCTTAGAGATCAGATGGTCCAACCTGTCATCTAAAAAAAGCCATCTCTGTATCATACCTAACAAAGGGTTATCAAATTTTTACTTTTCCCTCTGGTAAAAGAAAAAACACTATGGTCTAAGGTAGTCAATCTCATTTCTTTACTAGTAGCAAATGTTAGGGACTTTTTCTTTGTAGAAAATCTAAATCTTTATCTTTTCATCTTTTACTCATTACTTCTAATTTGGCTTTCTGGGACAAACACATACTAGACCTTTACATACTTGAAGACAGCTGGCACAAAATTCCTAAATTTTCACATCTCTTGGATGAACATTTCCAGTGCCTTTAACTGACTCTCCTATGGTATAAACCTTGAGTTCCTCTGCTATCCTCAATTGCCTTCCTCTGGACATAATTCATTTATAAAATGTAGTGAGAGGCATGTTGGTAGTGCAGTAAATCGAATGCATGTTTGGAATCAGGAGGAATCATCTTTTTGAATTCAAATCAGGCCTCAGATACTTACTAGCTGTGTGACCCTGGGCAAGTCACTTAACCCTTTTACCTCATTTTCCTCATCTGTAAAGTGAGCTTCAGGAGGAGATGGTAAACCACTCCATTATCTTTGCCAAGAAAACCCCAAATGGTGTCGTGAAGAGTTGGACATGACTGATATAACAAGAAAGCAACAGCTGCAAAATGCAATATCACAAATTAACAAAATATTCCTGAAAGGACTTGATGAAGGAAGAGTGGTCACCTCCCTTCCCCTGCCCATTATGCTTCTCTTAATTTCACCTGAGATTGAGTAGACCTTCCATATCTGTTTCACAAAAAAACTAACTAGCTATATTAATCTATCTTTTGTGAAGTTAATACTGTAACAATAACATAAGAAAGGAACTTATATTTATCCCTATCAAATTTAAAATTTTACTAATGAACCAGCCTATTGAATTTTTTTCCATTTGAAGTAGCCACCTAAAGATTAGGCTATTAGGTAATTAGGTAATTACTTCATGCCTATTTTGGAGCATAAATTTAATCAGTCATTTAGTCCCCTCTCCTTTTCCTGACTCTGGGTTACTAAATATTTTGGTACTTGATCATATAATGCCTCATAATGAGTATTCACTGCCATGTGTTCCTAAGTCCATAAGATAGTAAATAAATACCTTAAGGTTAAAGACTATAGTTTCTATTTCTTTTTACTTGTTTTCCTCTCAAGATCCATAGTAAGAATGAGCCTGTAGCAGGTTCTGAATAATACTTGTTGAATTGACTTGTACTACATTGAACTGTATTGGAATCAACATATTTTATAAAAATTGGAGTTCTAAATGGGGAGAAAGAACATATTTCTCTTGACTTCCCCATTCTCTTCATCTCCCTATAACCTTGGGCAAGTTGCTCTCTGGTTCATTTTCTCATTCGATAAACTGGAAGAAATAACCTTCAGCACAGAAGGATTAAAGATGTGAGGATTAATTAGACAATGTTTGTCAGTGCTTTGCAGAAAAATAGTTTTGGGTAAGTAATGGACTCTTCAGCTTTTAGGTGGATGTGAATTGTTACTTCAATTGTCTCCATTCAAATTGGGGTGCCTGCCATATGTTAGACTATGTCTTCTCATTAGTTCCACCGCAACCTGCTTGGAAAATTACTGTAGGCTGACATGAAGAATGTTTCTTCTCCCTCACAGAGTCTCATTTGGTTCCAAATTTAGAACTTTCCCTCTCTAAACCCAGTGACCTTGGAATCATGATTCATTGTGTCTGTGAAAAAAGAATTGAACTTAGATAGATATTTGGGGATGGACTTTAGGACTGTAGAGAAGCACCATAACAAACATGTTTTCATAAGCAAAAGAAACCTTTATGCAGCTAACTTTTAATATCTGAGTGTAGATGATTTACTTTGTGAATTACTTGCAATCAGTATTTTTATACATTATTGGCTTCCTTCTGTAATATATCTTGGTTGCGAAGTGTCCTTTTTTTTCTCCATTACATCATGGGGGATTATTTTTAGGAAATATTATTTAAGCATAATAATGATGATGACAAAAATAACAATTCATCCCACAATAGTATATAATCACTGCTTTCCTCCAAAGTTCAGCTTGAGAGACCTCCAAATTAAGAACTTTTCTTATTCCTAACTAGCTAATCCCACCACACCAAGTTACTTTGTACTTATTTTCCATATATTTTTATGTATAGTTACAATACACACACAGAGACACACATACACACACACACATATACAGACACATATAGTGACCCTGACAATATATAAATTCTGGGGGCAAGGGATATTTCTTTTTTGTCTTTGTATGTCTGACCCCATAGCATGATGTCATGTACTATGTGATATTAACATAACTGATAGAGAAGTGATTTATTCAGCTTTACAACCCACATCTTCAATTTTATGGTAATGGGTTTTATATATATATATATATATATACATATATAATTAATCTTATAAGATATAAGAATTGTCAAAAAAAGAAAAAATCTGAAAAATCCTCCAAATCAAAAGTTTATTTGAAAAATATTTCTTGATAACAAGTTGTTAAAATTAACCTTTTATTTTCTCCATGGGTGATGATACAAATAAGAACTATCATAAAGGAATACTGTCAAAATATTTGACATCATAGTTGAAAATTAATTTTTATTTGTTTCAGTGCTAAGAAGGGAGAATGCCTTAAAATATTCATGAATGTTTTGTTTTGTTTGATGCTCAATAAAAGGATATCATAAATATTAATTTAAAGGTAAATATTTACATGCAAAATATAAATGTTCATTGGATATTTGTGTTAGTTACCGCTTTACCTGAGTTATTATCAGGATGTGGGATTCCATTTATGCAAACTTCCTACACCAAATGCGAATGAAGTTTGATCATACAGAGTAGTCTGTGGCACTGAGAGACTATGTGTTTCACCAGTGGTCTTCCAGATAGCATATGTAAGGGGAAAACTTTGAAATCAGCAGAATGCTGACAAATGTTAAACAACCATTGGGAGGGAGATGCATACTTTTAAGTTTAACTGGCATTATTGGCATTTTCTCATCACTTTCTTAAGTCTTGTGGATTTCTCGGGGATAAATGCTTATATTATAATAGCCCAGGTATTCCTAACTCCCAGGTCATTGCCCTCATATAAATACCCAAGTGCACCAGTATCATGTATAACATTTACCTTAAGGTTCTTCTTATGAAAGGGAATATTTAGGTCTTGGAAATTAAATATTTTTTTAATTCTCAAAAGGAAGGAGTTATACAAGTACAAAAGAGTGTTTTGCCATGGAGTACATAAAAACAGATGTTCATTTTGCTTAACAAAATATATTGAAATGTTTACAATGCCTAATTGGAGAATTCCAGACATGAGGTGCTTTACAATAGAAGAGAACAAAGAATGCATAATATATAGCACTAAAGGTACAAACACTCATAATAGAAACAAACACATTCCTTGCTGCATCCAGTTCCTTGGAGATTCATTGTCCATTTATTTATAGAATTAATTAATGGATTGAGAATAAAGTTCTTTATTGAAAATTTGAAATATAGAAATTCAGTTGAATTTAGAGTATTATTTTAAGCTTCTGGAGCTAAAGTACCATGGAATGCTTAAAATTTAAACATTTTTCCAAGATCTGGCCTACTTGAAGGAGTTTTAACCTTACTAGATATCAATCCAAATGCTTAAAATTATCATATGTCTAATACTGATTCTCTTACCCTTCCCCAACCCTTTCTTTCAGATTACAGATGCCAATTCAAATGTGAGAAAAAGAACCAATGTACCAGTTCAATCTGAGACTGATGTTGGCAAAAGAGCTGAGACTGGAAATGTGTCAACGGGAACTTCTGCAGAAGCTCAGGGGCCTTCTGGCACCACACCACAATCCTATCTAGCTTCCAGTCCCAACCCATTCAGTAAGGTGAATGCAGCTGAGACAATCTCTGCTGCTCGAGCACCTCCTCCAGCTCCTCCATCCACTCCTATTTTAACTGGATATGTGTCCCAGCTGGTCAACACGGTCTCCCCAGCTAGGCATCATGCACTTGGATCAAGACTGAAACAGATCCAAACCAAGGTCAATACTTTTGGATCTTCTGGAAAATCATTGGCTGCCACGCCTCCCCCTGTGCCACCACCTTTAGGCTCTGGCACAAGTAAAATAGACAAATATGCCCGTATTCTTTTCCCTGTTACTTTTGGAGCATTTAACATGGTCTATTGGGTAGTTTACTTATCTAAGGACCCTATGAAAAAATCAGAAAGTCTAATGTAGTGGTGTTTTTCGTTTGTTTTTTGTTTTGTTTTGCTGCTATGTAGTAGTTTCCTTAACTAAAATGCACTTAGTGCAGCATATCTTTTAAACTTTTTTTTAAAAGCAAAACCATTTTTTCTTCTGAAATGAAATCTTTGTATATGTTCTTAATGCTATATATATATATTTATGATATGTCATCTATATGTATATGCTAATTGCTGAAATAATTCATCAGTGAAAAGAAAATAATTTCTTTCCCTCCTCCAAGTGGCAATATAAATAGAAGAAACTTACATTAAATTTAGAAGAAAATCAGAACTTAATTGTCCAGAAGCGCCCACAGGGAAGTTTGGACAAGTGGTCTTGGGCTGTTGTTGTTGGTCATTGAAATTTGAAAATGGGCATTGCCATTTCAGAAATATCCATAGTAAATATCAATAATTTCATGAGTTTCTAGTGGCATTCTCCTTAACCAGAAGTGTATTTGTGATAGCACATGCAGTGACCTTTCAGAATCTTCTTAGTGCCTGTGAGATAAAGATTTCTCCTGTTTGACCAATAAGCGGAAAATATACTGAATAGATGAATTAAATTCCTAATGCATTGATGAAGCACTGCATATGGGGGGAAATTAAATTTGATCCTCATTTGGAGCAATCATGTCCTGATTGCACCAGCTCAGAAATTCTTACCCATGTGTAAAAATGTAGCACATTTGTAAGGAAAAGCATTTCTTCTGAAAAGAGCACACCTTTAAACTCATATAGTCAATGAATGTATTGCCCATCTTATTACAGTTAGCATGAAGAATTGCTTTCTAAGCAGAGAGATACTTGAATTTCCCAAATGAAGTGAATGTGCTAACTATAGTTAGATTTTAGCATCTGGTTCCTCCAAAGTTGAATTCTCAGGTAGTGATCAAGAATATCTCTTTTTAATCAGTGTGGATAACTGCTAGTATAGAAATTTTTTCCACCAATTGGGTCTTCAAATAGATCTAATATACTTTCATAGAAAGCTACCTGGGGACCCAGATAATTTATATGATTTTCCTAGGGTGAAATAATGAAGATGTATCAGAAACAGAACTTATATTCTGAGTTTCCTGATTCCAAGTTCCATTTGCTATGTCACACTGATTTTTTTCTAGGAGATATACTGATTTTAGAGTGTGTACCTGCACAATTGTTATGATGATATAAATATGTGAATAACTTTTACAGCTGATACCTAAAAATAGCAAAACATGCCTTGGGTTACACTGTTGGAATAATTGTACCACATACTTAAGTGATGCTGAATGTCAGACCTGTACCCTAAGACATTTGACAAATCACAAGCCCTTCAACATGGACTCAGTCAAATTTTACTTTGCAACCAAGTCCTTATACAAGGTGGATGCATTTTGTGAGGAGTGCATTAATAGAAAGAAAGGGCTAAAATATGAGACAAGTCACATCTTTCAGGGTCTTCTCTTCGGTCCATTTCCCTACATGGGTTGACAAAAGCTTGCAAGCATCCTGACTTTAAGAGAGATTTGATCATTTTGATGAAGTCTTTGAATTTACAAAAATTCCAAAAGAATGTGGGGAAAATAACAATTCAAAGGTACTGGGTAGGGTTTAATTTACTCATTTAGGAAGTTTGAAAGAATTTTTGGCAGACAGAACTTTTTCCTTTTCAGAAGGTAAACTTGACAATTTAATTGAATGTTTCCTTTATGGATCATGGGAATCAGTCCACATTTGGCTTTGTGCCTCTCTTCATTGCTCTTCTGTTTTTTTTTTTTCCTTTAAGATCACTTAGAGGCACAGGAGCATAGTATTTAGGAATGTTCTGCTGGTAGGAGCCTCCACAAAAATTAGATTGAAAATTTTTTTATTTAAAGGCCACCATTAAGACTTTTCAAAGTCTTGCTTTGAATTTATACTTTAAGGAGATCTTGATAATGGTCATCACTAAAGGACAAATTACAGAAGATGTCAGAAAAAGGGTCAAAATGACTGAGTATTTCTTTATCCTGGGGCATTTTTTAGGTTATGTGTAGCTGGGATAATTAGAGAGATGTGAATCATCTGCATATTTTTCCTCCAATATTATTCATAGTACCACACAATAAATACTTAAATAATATCTTCTTGATTTATCATGTTATTCATTTATTTTTTTAAAAAAGGGACAAAACTGCTAGATTTAGAGACTTGAAGGCCTGAGTTCAAATCTAACCTCAGATACTTATTAGCTATGTGATCCTGACTTAACTTCTGTTTGTCTCATCAAATTTCCAACAAACAAATGTATGAATATAGAGATATATTCCTGGTAATGAAAAGATGCTTACTTCATAGTAGCAAGGGGGTAATGTGTTGGGGCATAATTATGGGGGAAAATATAAGGAGAGACCCTATGTGGTACAATGGAAAAATCAATGGAGTAAAAATGGGAATAATAACTCATTAGATAACTGCCACCCTTTCTGGGGTTTTTTCTGAAAACACTGTTTTGCAAACCTTGGAATGATATAAAAAGATGAATTATTATTATCAAATTTTTAGTAAAGAATAGATTCAGAAGAGGTGGGCTGACCTGAAACACAGAAAGACCAATATGTATCCTGGCTTTGACACATATTAACTACATGACAATGTGGAATGGGACTACATTGTCCCAGGAAACTCTGAGAATATAAATTCCAGATACATTGATTTTTTGCATTGGTGATAGACTTTTCCACACTGGGAATGTCCTACACTTTCCAAAGAAATTGTGGGTACAGATATCTCATCTGGCTACTCCCTCAAAAACAATAAATTTGTATACAATTAGGAGTATTTTTCTTTAATTTTGGCCTATAGTCAGAATCAACAGATGTGGTTCCAACTCTGTTGCTTTTATAAATATATCAGAAGATGATTTGCCTAATTCTACTTCACTTGATCCTCCTTGTAACCTTATTAAGAGAAACTGCATATAATATTCTGCCTATTTCATTAATAAGGGAATAAAGCAATCAGAAGTGAATGAAGGTATATATACCAAATACAGTTATGATCCAAGTGAATGTATAAACTTGATTTTTGAGAAGCAGCTTGTAGGTAGAGAAGTAGGAGTTCAAGCCATACACATCTCAATTGTTCAAGACCCCACAACTAGTTAGTGTGATAATATGTAATGAGGGCTGCTATTCAAGTCGAGAAGGAAAAAAAGTATTATATACCTACTATATGTGAGGCATTGTGCTAAGCACTTTACATATATTCGGTCCTCAGAGCAACCCTAAGGAAGCTCTGGCTATTATTATTCCTATTTTATAGAAATCTGAGGCAAATAACTTTTTATAGCTAGTTGAGGTTGAATTTGAATTTGGGTCTTCAGGTCTCCTTATTCAGTATTCTATCTACTGTGTCACCTATCTTTAATCAGTTTGGTGTTGTGGAAAATGCTGTGTTTTTAAGTCATAAGACTGGAGTTTAAATCCTGACTTTTCTAATTAGCTGTGTGACTTTGTCCAAATCCCTTAACCATTCTTAGGCTTAATTTCCTGATCTTTAAGGTGAAGATAGTGGAGGAAAAACATCTAAAAGGATATCTTCATGCTTTATGCTATATGGGAATTTGGCACAATGATAAATTTGCAAAATAATAATTAAAATAATAATCCTTTGTATCTTATAGTATTTAAAGTTTTCAAAATATTTACCATATCTTATTTCACTTTGATCCTTCTACTTACTCTGTAAAGTAGGCAAAATAGGTTTCCATTTTAGAAATGAATAAAAGGTTATATAGCAAAAGCTAAAGTGTTTTCAGAAGTTGAAATGTTTATCTTATTTGGTAAATAGAACTGAAAGGCATTACCAAGTCCTTTAAGAGTTTGTTCCATTCAGTAGTTTTTCAAAGTTATCAAGAACAGCTATTAGCTCTGATTGACATGTCCATATCATCATGTGTTTTGTCTCTTATTGCCCACTGCATGTTCTTCTTGGCACAGGAATTCCTCCTCCAATGACAATAGCAAAAGCCAATTGGACTGGGAGTCATGAAGCAGTTACTTAGTTCCATTTTGTCATTTTATTAGCTTTGTGATTTTGAGTTATCACTTAGTTTCTTTGGCTATTAGTTTTTTTCTTCCCCAAAATGAGAATTTTCTATGTTGCTTTTCCAATTATATAGTGTCAAATACTTTTTCCCTCTTAAAGCTAGAGGTAAAAACTATCTTCATGGGGTCCTTTTCTGACTAACTTCTAGAAGTAGAAAAGTTGTAAAGGTAAAAAATGATAGAAGAGAAGAATGAGAGAACTACCAAGACAATGTAGGCATAATTAGAAAGAACTTATTACTAGTAGGCTGGAATGAACTAAGGAGCCATTTAAAATCAGGGTGAGCTTAAATTGAATACTCATGGATATAATGAAAATTCTTCACTGGGACTCTCTAATCAACGCTTTTCTGAAAATCTGTGGGTCAAGCTCTGAGGTCTTCTGATGCAGGCTCATGCTTGTAATAAGATCTGTTAGCCTAGTGTTAGTCAGACAAACTTCGAGATCATGCTCTGCTTGTGATTTAAGGATCATAAGATAATAAATTTAGAGCTGAGAGGCATCTTAGAAATGAATTAGTAAAGGAAACAGAGACCAAGGAGTGTTAAGTGATTTGCTCAAAGGTTAAATAGTAGAGATGGAATTTGAATTTGTCTTTGACTCAAAACCTAGCAACAGTGCCTGCATATAGTATGGCTTAATACATGCTAATTGACTGGCAATCTGACTTTCCATTGTGCCATAATGTTCCACTTAGCTGTATAATCAAAGGCCAGCACTTATTCTATTTAGACCTCAGTGTCCCTTCCTGAGAAAAAGAAAATAACTATCTTACAGTATTCGTTGGGTACCCAATGAGATAATATATGAAAAGTTCTTTTTATTAGCCTTAACATATTATATAAATCATTATCGTTAATGAATATGGCATCCTAGGGATTAGGATACCACTTTGATATTTTGGACTACTTTGTAATTTCATCATTGTGGACAAAAACTTTTTTTTGGTCCAATTTGACTCTTTTGGTTATTGTTCAGTCTTATCTGTCTTTTACTGTAACTTCTCCACATATCTACCAAGTGTTCTAGAGATCTTCTCTTAATCATTTAATTTTTTGAGAATGTTGCTATAAAACTTGATTTGTCTAAACTCTATTCTCACTTGGTAAGTGGCCCATTTCATTTTCTAGTCATCTTCTTGATGGTAGTGGAACATTCAACAGGCCTTTATAATTGAAAAAAAAAACCCTTCATTTAGTTTTTTTCATTTTGATTATTACAACAGTCCTTTGGGGGCTGATAATAACTGACATTTCATTAGCATTTTAAGACTTACAAAGCACTTTCCTCACAACAAACCAATTAAACAGAGAATGTAAGAACAATTTTATTGATGAGGAAACTAAGGCTTAGGAAAGTTAAGTGACTTGCTCCAGGTCATGCAACAAATTATCAAAAGCCAGAAGAGAGTGTGAGCATGATCCGTAATATCAGGATGGGAACTCATTGTTTTTTTAACCTTATTCTCTTGATATTTCCCATTTCCACATTCTTCCCCCCCATCCAGTTCTTTTTCTTTATTTCCTTTAAAGTACTTTTCCTTCCTTTTCTCTCGTGCACAGATTTCTTTTGTCTTCATGTTTATATTCTCATGTCCTTCAATTTACCAGCAGACTAAATAAGGCTAAATATCTTTAATGATAAGGGAAAATAATTTAAAGCTGTTTCAATAATAATAATCAGCCTTGTAGAAAACTAGAATATATTAAGGTATTATAATAATAATAATAATGACAACAGTGATGAGTGCAAATGCATATCCTTTTCTTGATTTTTATTTATCACTAATTTTATTAAGAGCTGAATGTAATGACTTGAAGTCTTGAGATAAAGGCAAATTGGGAGCAAAATATGTACCTTTTTTGTAGAAGTGGCAAGTGAAAGGAAGCTTCAACATCAGAACATCTGTATTTCAAAATAAAATTATGCAAAGGGAATCCATTTAAAATATAATATGAATAAGTTTAAGTTTCCTCCCCTTTAATACATCCCTTGACTGGAAGGAATCCATCATGTTTTTTTTTTTCAAATTTTTACAATTGCTGGCTCTACTACTGACTTGGTCATTCTTAATTAAAAAAGGAAAGTGTCAGGACTAATAAATTATATTGTACAGTCAATTGCACATTCATAAATAGCTTGGAACTCTCCAGATTATACTTAATGCAATATTTTCTAATTTTAAGTAAAGCACAATTGTTCTTACTTTGCCATTTATGTGAATATGGTTTCCATAAGCTAAAAAGCACTTGGAATGAAGCCCCAAAATATAGAAGAGAATCTTTTGCTTGTAGAAAATAGAAACATAGCATATATTTATGGGAAATGTACATAAATGAATGGTGCCAACAAATTAGGTCATGAGGCAGTTGATGTCAGAGCTAGAGGACTAGACTTGTCCTGTTTATGGATGTGTGACTCTTGCCAAGTCATTTGATATCTCTGTGTCTGTTTCCTCATCTGTAAAATGGGGGGGGGGGAGTGGACTAGTTGCCTTCTATGGTACCTCCTTTACACTTTTAACCTAATGATCCAAAGAAATAAAAAAGATGAAAAGGCTATTTTAACATTATTTTTCTCTTAAATTGTTTTTTTTTTAAAACTTTTCCTTTTGGATTTTAGTTATTCCTCACAAAACATTTTCCCCTTATTATTATTTGTATAATATATTAACCAAAATAATCCAACTTGGTTGTCCTGGGGATTTTGGTTGACCTTGATTTAATGTGATCCAGAAGCCACAAAATCCTAATATAGCCTTAGGTAGCAGTGATAGAAGGTCTAGCGAACAAATCACTCTCCTTTTCTCTGAGACCATATCTGATGCATTCTGTTCAGTTTTAGTTAACATATTTAATAGTACCTGTATTACCTTAGGAAACTGACTTAACTTCTTGTGACCTCAGTTTTTTCATTCATCTATTGTGAGAATTGTATTAAATATTGTTCCAGATTCTCCTTAGCTCAAAATGTATAATGTTGAGATGGAAAAGGATGAAAATGATTATAATGATAAAGATGAAAAATGTTAAAAAGTTCAACATAAGGGGATGAGGGTAGGTACTGCACAACATGTTAAATAAGAAACACTTGAAAGCATTTACAGATGTTTGGTCTAGAGAAGCAAAGACTTGGGAATGCATGATAGTTTTCATTTAACTTTTGGAAAATAGTCATAGGGAAGTCTGACTTGATTTGCTTGATTTTACCAGGTTTAGTGAGTTTAAATAATAAGAAAACAGAATTTGGTACGGTTCAAATCTCCAAAGCATTAGAAATTTAAACGATTAGAACCGTCAAATGGAAGAAGTCATTCTAGATGGTTTGAGTTTCCTAAGACAAGAGGGATTCCAGTGTGAAGCAGATTACTACAGATATCATTGGAAATATTGTAGAGGGCATTTCTATATCATGTTGAAGCTTAGATTTCATAACTTCTTGTGTTCCTTTTGACTCTATGATTCTATGACTTTTAGTTTTCACACTACCTTTAGAATTTATGTAAGATTTCTGTTGCCATGGGATGAAGTGTAGGGTTTCCAGGAGTACTTAGGTTAAATGGTGGTAAATAACATGGCTATATTCATATATTCATATATATATATATATATATATATATATATATATATATATATATATATATATACCACATCAAATACATACACATACACACATTATAAAAGCACAGACATGCAAATATCTATGTACATATATATGTATATATATATATATATATATATATATATATATAATATCATTATCTGTAGGCAACCAGGGCTCATCTAAATGAATATCTGTGAGTAACATTGTTTGTCCTACTTTATTACAAACTTCTTTATGTGGGAGTAAAACTCTATTCCTATTTTTATGAGAATATTGATGATCTTGGAAACCTACTTCAGGTAGGCTTCACCATACCCTAGAATTTGAGTTAATACTTAGAAGCCATATCATTTCATTATTTGTTTTCATCTTCAGAAAGAGTACTTCTTTCACTGATGCAGAGTGCTACACTTCCATTATGTAATAGCCACTTCTAGTTGTTTTGGGATTGACCGGATGAAAAGTTTCACTTCTGTGAAGTTAGATACACCAGGGCTGAGAAGATAGACATATACCAGCACTTGATTTTTATTGAGACTGTCAGAACATAGGATACTCAAATCCCCATTGAGGAAGCATCAGAATAGAACATGAGTGATAAATATTCCATTGTAGTTCAGTAGTTTGAAAGTAGAAATTAAAGGTCTCATTGATTTGTCCTTTAATAAGGATAATTCTTGACATGGCATTCAGTTTGAACATGCCAAGAATTCTGAATGCTTGCTTTTACCTGCATGAAATCCAAATCTTTAATTCTTTTTTTTAAGTTGCAAGTTTGATATGCTTTTGTTTTGTTAGGAATCTTCTCATCATCAAAGTCAAGATGAATAATGTATTTTTAGACAAAGATGCTTTTGGTACAGCCTGTGCTTTATTGTTTTTGTTCAGTTAGATGAGAGGCGTATCCTTTTGGTGTGATGTTTAAAACATTTCAAAGCTAAATACACTCATATCTGGAACTCTATAGGTACTGATGTCTTGCCACAAAATAAATAAGCATTTCTGTACTCATATATGTTGCATGGAGGAAGGTGCTTAGTAAAGGGATTTTAATTAATGAAATTTCTTTGAAAAGTAATATCCAAAACAAGTAGTCATTTACAGAGCAATTAGTACTCTAAAGGAGTTCATTCATTTTTAGACATCTCTAATTATTAGGAAATATTTCTTTATGTTCAATTAAAATGTGCTTCAATAATTTCTACCCATTGTTCCCATTTCTGCCCTTTGGGCTCAAGGAAAACAGATTTAATGCTTCTTCCACCAGACATTTAGTTCACCTTTGAAACTCCATTCCTGTCATCATTAATCTTGGTTTTTATTTATATCTGACTTTCTCCAAGTTCTCTGCAGCCTCAAATCTTGTGTTCCTGCCTGCCCAGGTTGGCCTGTTAAAAGAATGAATGGGCATTGGTAGATGTGTGTGCTACAAATTGCAAGTTAAGAGGACATGCCCAATTAATGTCCTAGGTCTACTTGATCTGAGATTTTAGAGAATGGAATTCAGGTCAGTTAATAGCAGAATCAGGTAGCATCGATCAAGATTGTCTTATCTTTTCTGATTTGGCAAGCAGTACCCCAGGGAAAAATTCAGGGATAAGTGTAAAGATTCAGGGTAAAACTGAATTGCTATAACTGAAGATGAAAGAGTCCTTTTGAAAAATCTGATGTCAAGAAGAGGTTGAAAAGAGACAAGAGGGGCACATTTAACAGCTAATCTAGAAATTCAATCATTATTCCTTTAAAAGGATAAGGCACACTGTGACCTGTGATAGTAGGAAAGGTTTTTATTACATTTAGAAACATGAAATAAGATATCTTAAAAGTATGTTTATCTCTGATGCCTATAAACATCTTAACTTTTCTGTGATCATTTATGATGATTAAAAGACAGCTTTTTCTCTTAAGAACTCAATCTTAGTTGAAAATGACTACAGAAAATTGATGGTAATTTTCTCCTTTTTTTGAAGAAAGACATACATTTTAATAATTTAGGGACATGCATATTCTTCACATATTGTATATGGAAAATTATTTGGTTAAATCTATTTCACCCTAAATGAAGTTGCTTTATGAAGAATGGCTTTATGCTTTGATTTTGGAAATTCATAAGACTTTCTTTTCAGCCTGTAAAAATGTTTATTTTTTTCATGGGTGGATCACATTCTTTATGATAAGTTCATCACAAAAGTTACTTCCATATTTTTCCAACGTTGCCATTGTTGATCGCAACTCCCTCCTTTCTTATTTCTCCACTACCATGTACTATATTTTCTCTCTCCTTTCACTCTGACTCTGCTGTAGGGTCACTGAGTAGTGCAGCAGACAGATCCCTAGCCCTGGGGCCAAGAGGCCCTGAGCCCCCATACCACCCCTTAGGCCCAGAATCCACCTGGCCCTATGGTCCCAGACAGGTCATCCAATCCCAGCCCCTTGCAAGAAGTAAAAAAGAAAATGTGTTATATCTGACCACTGTCCCCCCATGGTCCATCCTCTCCTCCTTTATTCACGTACCCCCTTCCCCCTGCTCCCCCCCTCCTTACTCCAGATGCCTATACCCCATTGAGTATATTTGCTGTTTCCTCTCCTAGCCATCTCTGATGAGAGCAAAGGTTCCCTCATTCCCCCTTGCCTCCCCACTTCCATATCATTGCAATAGCTCATTGTAATAAAAAAAATCTTATTATGTGAAATATCTTGGACTATTCCCCCTCTCCTTTTTCTTTCTCCCATTCCATTTCCCTTTTTTCCTATTGACTCCATTTTTACACCATATTTTATCTTCGAATTCAGCTTTCTCCTGTGCTTCAACTATCGAAGCTCCCTCTACCTGCTCTATTAACTGAGATGGTTCATATGAATACTATCAGTATCATTTTTCTATACATGCAGTTCATCTTCATTAAGTCCCTCATATTTCCCCCGTCTCCTCCAATCTCCATGCTTCACCTGAGTCCTGTATCTGAAGATCAAACCTTCTGTTCAGCTCTGTCAGCCTGTAAAAATGTAAAGCTGTTCTGCCGTGTGGTGAACAAAATATTGAACCTTAATTTTTCAAACCCTCAATAACCTCATTGATGTTTCACTGTCTTTAGAGAGCAAGGCTTGGACCAAGGACCAATTATTGCAAAGTAATAGTTTTTAACTTATCAAAATTTTTTCCCAAATTAGTTAGATAAAAGGAAAATTGCTTACTTTGAAGGGTAGTATATTTCTAATTAGTAAAAATAAAGGGGATTGAATGACATTTTTGAAGGCCATTTTATCTGGACTCAAGTTTTGGGGTGAGGGGTAGATTAAATGATCTCTGATATCTCTTTCAATTCTAAGATTCTATGAGTCTAACCATTACAGGTGTCTATTCTCCGTTGAAAAGAATACCTACTAGAAACTTCCTTTCTCTTCAGACTTTTCACTGTAGGTCCTGAATTAACATGACAATGAATAAAATTATTTCAGTTGTCATCCTGTACATAAATTTATTCACATACACACATGAATAGATAAACACAAGCATTGAAGAAAAAGAGAAGTAAAAAGAGACCAAAATCTGGATAATTTAGAAACTCAGGCCTGTTTAGTTTTATGGGATTCAGAGCTAGAAGGAATATCTACTTCAAACCCTCATTTTAAATTTTAAACTCAAAGAGGTAAACACACTTATCCAGTCACATAAAAGGAGAGGAAGGATTTGAATTCAGCTCCTCTGACTTCAAATTCAGAACTCTAATCACTACACCACATTTCCTATGTTGCATAAACATCTTTATGAGACAAATGACATTCAATTAATTTTTCCACTGCTTGGAATGATTTTATTAACCAATTCTGAAGTGGCTAAATAGCTGTAATCTTGTATGGCCATTACTAAACTTACCTTTTAACTCTACTATATCATGAGCATTTGCATATACTGAAAAGAAACCTGTCTAATAAAAAAGTACATGTGAAATTGTGATTATAACATTCCCTTGTATTTTACTGATGTCAATAAATTTCTCTATTAATGGTTCTTAAGCACCTTATGGATTTATTTTGGATCAGGCTTGTGATTTCAGCAATAGAGGGAACTTTGAGGGAGGAGATTGCTCTATTAAAAGAAGATTAGCATCTTCTTTGTAATTTAGACTCTTAAAGTGGTGTTTGGCAACTTGGAAAGATAAGGGTCTTCCCCAGGGTTACACAAAGAGGCTATGGCCAAAGGCAGGGCTTGAATGGCAGTCTTCCTGGAATTAATACTAGCTATTATTTTCACACCATCTCTCATAAATGCTAGCTCACTCATTTCCATCTGGAACATGGAAACAGATGTCACTTATTTCTTATTTCTTGATTTGCACAATATTAATATTTGCATTCGTGTGCATCTATACATCCACCTATATACATATATACAGGTAGCATTCCTTAGCCATCTGGCACTGCACTCCACACAGGTAGATTCTTGAATGAACTCCATCAACTATATGATGAATGTTAATCTGTGTCACAATTTATTAAACAAGGCACACACTACTCATATAATAATATAATTGTCAAGATGTCCCCTCTATACGTTAATCAGTTGAAAACTAAACAAATTGGTATATTTGTACTTTTAACAGAAGCAAAAATCAGAGAAGACAGAAGCTCCTATGACATTCTGACAGTCCCAGCTCTGCCTTGTGTGTCTTTTCCTGTCTTTCTTGCTTACCTTTCTTTCCCTGGTATAACTTCTCCTGACTGAAACATAAGCCTTGGCTTGCATTCTATACTGATCCAGGAAAATGTGTTTGTTTAACACTTTTGAAGTGATTGCATGCTAATGGTAGGGATATGACTTGAAAAACCTCTTCTGACTCCTCCAGCAGCTCAGGGAAGGAGGTGGAGAGTTAGAAATAAAATAAGCAGCCCTTGGCGGGGTGGAATGGCAAGCTCTCCAAAGTCAAGAACCTTAGCTCTTCTGTTTATCCCCAAATGACTATGATGGGAGGCTTGATGCAGTTCCTCAAGAAGTAATTGCCTGTTACTTGCTTAACACCACATGACTTTATGAAATTTAATGCATCTCCACAAGGAGGACAATTTATTCTTCACATTCAAGTAAGATAAGGTCTAATATCTTCTTGGGTAGGAAAAACAAACAGAAATCAAATTCTTGCCTTTCATTTTGGTATAGATAAATTTGACAGAGAATACCCCTTGGCCATTTCTGGAGTAAACCATACGAAGAATAGAAAATGACCTTTGGAGCTGACATTAACTGAGTGATTCAAACATTGCCTGGAAAATCAAGTCTAAATACTGGCATTGGCCAGAGAGACTGAGAAATCTATAGTTTCTTGCCCATTTGAGATCTAGTACTAAGGAATAATGTCTTCAATTTAATATAGACTTCCTAGTAATATCTGATATCATTAATAACAATAGTCTCCAGAATGTCAATAAAGTCTTTATTTGAAGAAGCAGTCATTTTTAAGCCATTGTCCCAGACGTAACCTATGTCAGCATCCAGAAAACAGATTTTATATGCTTTATATATTCTTTTCTTTAAAAGGAAAAGTTTGCTTATTTGAAAGAAAGGGAGAAATAGAAATACTGGGAGTTAGCCAATAACTGGAAGTATGACCTTGGGTAAATCATATTGCATCTTCATATTCATTATGTTTAAAATGATGCTTTACCACTAGGGGATTTATGAAGTCTTTTTTCAGCTCTTTTATTTCATGGACCAAATTCTCACATGTTTTTAATTTCAGTGAGGCTGAAAAAATCATTTTTAATAGTGGCCAACAAAAAGGCAGAGAAGGAAGAAGCTGTCCTACTTCCTCCTAACTACTCCAATGAAGAGCTATAGAATACCAGACCAAATAGTAATTGCAAAATCTAAGGAGAAGGGGCAGCTAGGTGGCGCAGTGGACAGAGCACCGGCCCTGGAGTCAGGAGTACCTGAGTTCAAATCCGACCTCAGACACTTAATAATTACCTAGCCGTGTGGCCTTGGGCAAGCCACTTAACACCATTGCCTAGCAAAAAAAAAAAAATCTGAGGAGAAAGCATTATAGGTCATCTTCCCCACCCAATATCATAACTACAATTTCCAGGCAAGTTACCTGGGAAGAACCTTTGGAGCAGGAATGAAATGGTATAATACTGTAATACTATTACTATGGTCCTACTGGGAAAATTCATAGAATTAGCCTTTCCTATTCAGAACTGACCTAGGCCAGCAGAGCTATATCTCTGACCTCAGAGAGGGATCATAGTCTCAAAACCCAGACCTCAAGAAGTTTAGGCAAATAGAGCTCTCTGCTGTCTGTCTGTCTCTGTCTTTCATTCTCTCTGTCTCTGTCTCTCTCTGTCTCTGTGTCACTCTGTCTCTTGTTCTCTCTCTCTCTCTCTCTCTCTCTCTCTCTCTCTCTCTCTCTCTCTCTCTCTCTCTCTCTCTCTGCAAGCTAACTGAACTGAGGTTAGGGTCAGAAATACTGTCCTGAATCTTGATCCAGGGGAAAATGTGCCACTATGTTGACTTAACCCAAAACAGTATGTGTAGCATAGAAAGCCTAACAAAAGAGTAACTTGTCTCTGCCTTTGATTAAACCACAGAGAGTCCCCTGAAAAGTTGTAGCTTTCTGGTCCAGGTTGCCCTTGTGATACTTGAAGTACATGATATTCTCTATCTTATGGCAGAGCCCAAGAGAAAGAAGATTGGGATCATACAAAGTTATAACAATCCTGCCTAAAGTGTGGGAAGACTGATTCTAACACCCAAGTTCTAATCCAGAAGGCAAGACTAGAAGAATGAGTAAACAAACAAATACACACTTATCATGGTACCAGGAATGCCTAGGGCAAAAATTCAGAAAAGAATAGCTTAAAATTATCCACAAGGAAAATATAACTTGACCAAATGGTGTATATATGTATATGTATTCATGCATGCATATAGACACACAGCATGCACGATGTAGCAAAGTACACCTGGACAATTTGTGGTGTGTGTGTGTATATATGTGTATGTATATGTATATGTATATATATATACATATATATATATGTATTTGTATATACACCCTGTGATCAAACTGTATCTTGTTTGTAAGTGATTTTGAGTTATTCTCCTCATACACATGTACTCATGTGTATATTAATATAGCCACAATATACACACATCTCTTATTTTACACAACTTACATATGTGTACATGCATATGTGGGCACACATGTATGTGTATATAGGCATAAATATACATCGACTCTTGTCATACTTCATTATAAATGACTTGTGAATCTAGTCCAGAGTGATTAAAATTTCTTTATTAAGACATCTTAATAAATGGCACACCACTCTCAAGGGGAGAGGGGCACCAAAATCTGGAACTGCTAGGTATTATACGCACTTTGGAAGGCTTTGTTCCTGCCCCTTCATACCAATCATTGGCTAGGGTCACAATCTAAATAATATAATTCTTCCCCATATGTTTTTCTCTCCCTGCTCATTATACTAATGAGCAAGAACAACTATCTCCTTGAGCATGTGCAAAGGAGAAGGAAGCAGACCCTCAGTTAATTCAGAATTAACTGGGACAAACCTGACCTAATCTCAGGCTTTGATCAGATTGAGGCTAACTGGTGTACCTGACCATGGGCAACAATACAGGCAGACCCCAGTCTTTGTAATGTAAACTAACAATTTTCCCTTCACATTCTTGTGGAAACAAAATATCCTATATTCCTCATATAGTTACATATTTGTTTGTATTTATATATAATATGCATACATATGGGCACATATACACACGAGGATATGATTACATAAACACATATGCATGGGTTCTTATATATGTTTGTTACATCTATGTGCCTGTGTGCAAATATGGGCACACATGGGCTGTTGTTATACACAGCCATGCATCTGTGTGCATATATATATATACCACAAAAGAACCATGGGTATTAATTTTAACCATTAGTATTTAACAATGTTAGAAATTCTAGTTATAGAAATAAGAAAAGATATAAGCATAGTCAATGTAGAAAGAAATTTTTTTTGTAATTTAATAAATCAAGAAATAAAAACAATAACTTCAGAAAAGTTGTAAGATGTTACATAAATTCCATAAATTTTAAATATTACCAGCAAAGATCAGGAGGAAAAGATAGGAAAAGAAATTTCATTTGGAATAACAATAGAATACATTCTATCAACAGTATGCATTCTAGCTATAATATAGTCCATCAAGATACATCCAGGAGTTATAAAGCTATTTTTAGAGTAACACAGATAACATTATTTGGAAAAATAGTGTTGTTCATTGGTAACTGGAGACAATTTAATAATAAAAATAATAGCCTATAAATTAATTTATTAAGTGCCATGCCAATCAAACTACTAAAGAGTTCTTGTTACAAAGCAAAGTAAAATAATAACTGAATTCATTTGTATCAAAAAAAGACCAAAGATCTCAAAAAAAATGTAAATAAAAAAGTGGGAAGAGACAGAGAGCAGATCTCTACAAAGGAGTAATCATCAAATGATTTGGTACTGGTTAAAAATAGAAAAGTTTGTTAGTGAAATGGATTAGTTATAAAAAACACAGAAACCAACCAACCAAGCTTGTAGCTAGTTTTTCAGATACCGAAAAAACCCACTTACTGACAAAAAAACAAACAAATAAACAAATACAAACAAAAAAGAAACTCAGGAGAACTGGATAGTTGTTTGGAAGAATTTAGACTTGATGAAATATTTATGCCATAGATAAGTTCTTGACAGATATAGAAGTTGCATCATAAAACAAAATTAAAGAAACAAGGAAGTAACTACTTTTCAGATGTATGGGTAGCAAAAGAGTTCATTTTGAAGTAAGGGCAAGATCACAAATGATAAAATGAAATGTTAAGATTATATAGAATTTAAAGGGTTTTGTACAGACAATACCAATATAGCAATTATTAGAAGGGGCAATAATTAACTTTAAAAAAAAGCATTTGTAGCACTTTTTTAAAATAAAAATCTCAAAGATATATGAGGAACTATTTAAAATTTATATGGTTAAGAGCCATTCCTAAATAAAATTCCATAAATAAAAGCATTAGAACTTCATGTATTATAGACTGAATTATCATTAAGTTCTTTTCCCTAAACAATATGATTTAAGAGTAGTTTATTAGCTAAAGGCTATCGAATATACTAATGGTAGTGCTAGGAAAAGGGCTCTTTCCCTTCCTAATTTCTCAGCCCCCAAGTCATTTACAACTTTTGAATCTGTGCAGACTGCTCAACTGTCCTTAAAGGCTCCCTAAGTGTGTTTTGGAGAGAGAGAGATGGAGGAAGTAAAGGATTGGTGATAGACTGTGGGTCTTTTGTATCAGGGTCACCCTATAGAATGATGGTATATTTGACAGTAAAAGGGATGTTTGGAAGAAGAGGAAATTTTTTTCTTTTAGACATAGTGAGTGTATAATGTGTGTAAAACATCTGGCTTGTTATGTCCATTAGATATTGGAGATGAGAAACTGAAGATAAGGGGAAAGATTAAGGATAAAGAAATAAATGGGAGGATTATCTAAATAAAGAGGATCTTACCTTCCATGAGAAATAATTAAATCTCAAAGTGAGATAACATGGAGGAAGAAAATAGTCCAAGGCAGAACCTTGAAGAATACCCATAGTAAATGGGTGTATTCCAGTTGAAGCTACAACAAAGGAGACTGAGTAACAGGTATGAAGATAATGAATAAAATGTAGAGTAATGAAAACCAGGAAGGAGATAATATCAAAGAGGGGAGTGACAGTATCAAATAGCACAACAAGATCTAGAAGAATGATGATTGAAGAAAGGCAATTAGATTTGATGATTAAAGAGTCACTAGTAACTTTAGAGAGTGAAGTTTTAGTTGAAAGATGAAATCAGATGTGAAAGAGCAATGAAGAAAGTTATATACTACAATAATGGGAGAAGTAGAGTCTCTGTAGATGAATTTCTCATGGAATTTAGCTCAGTAAGAAAGACAAGATATGATGATAGCTAGAGGGGATGGTCAATCAAATAAAGGAGGAGGTATGAGCATAAGTGTATGCTGGTTGATTCTTGTCTTTACTTATGGAAGAAGACCAAAATGACATCACTATGTTTGACACAGATGTCTGATCAGAACAATATAAACTCAGAATTCTCTACCACATGTCGGGCACAAATAGTCCATATGGGTATTCTAAACTTACTCATGTCATGTTTCCTTTGAGCTACTTAAATTTCTGCCCTTCTCATAGAGTGCAGCACTCTCACTGATGAGGGCATGCCATGTTGGACAGCCCTGTGCCAATGTTGCCCATGATGTACAATCAGTTCTAAAGTTCTTCAATGAGACCTTCAGAGTGTCTCAGTATCAATTCTTCTGACTCCCTTATGCGTGCTTGCCCTATGTGTTTGCCATAAAATAGTGTTTTTGGCAAGTGTATGTCTGGTGTTCCAACAATGTGTCCAGCCCATTTTAGTTGCTCTTTCTTTAGTAATGTTGGAATGCTAGGAAGTTTAGTTCAAGAAGGAACCTTAGTGTTTCATATCTTCTCTTGCCAGGTGATCTTCAGAATTTTCTTAAGACAATTTAAATGGAAGTGATTCAATTTCCTAACATGGCACTGATAGACTGCGCAGATTTCACAGGCATATAGCAATGAGGTCAGCACAATAGTTCTGTAGACCTTCAGTTTAGTAGTCAGTCTAATACTTCTCCTCTCCTTTTGGAGTTTCCCAAATACTGGCAATGTGCATGTCAACCTCATTGTCAAGTGTACCTCCTCGGAAAGGACACTGCCAAGATAGTGAACTTATCCTCAGTACTCAAAACTTCTTCATTTATTGTAATCAATAGTTTCACCTATGGAGGATGTGGTGCTGGTTGATGGAGCACTTGTGTTTTCTTGGTGTTAATTGTTAGATCAAAATGAGCAGAGAATCAATCCATACTTTGTTTCATCTTAGCTTCAGAGGTTGCATTGAGTGCACAATCATCTGCAAATGGAAGATTATGCTCCAACCCTCCCTTCACTTTGCTCTGGGCTTGAAGCCTTTTCAAGTTGAAGAATTTGCCTTCAATGAGTTTGAAAACATGGCTTAAAATATCATCATAAAAAGTATGGGAGCAAGGACACATCCTTGTTTCACTCCATTGGTGACTGGAAATCTCGAGAAGATTGTCCACTATCCAGAACCCAGGCAAGCACGCCGCATGAAATTGATGCATAATACTGATGAAATTTTCCAGGCAACCAAATTTTAACATAATTTTCCATAAGCCCTCATGGATGATGTCACCAAAGGCCTTGGTCACATCTAAAAATGTTGTATACAGACTTTTGTTCTGTTCCTGACATTTTTCCTTGAGTTGTTGGGAAGCAAACACCATATTGACACATACCTCTATCCTTTCTGAAGTCACATTGACTCTCAGGAAGGTGGACCATCTTCTAGGTGAAGGATTAACCTATTGAGAAGTACTCTGGCAAGAATTTGGCCAACAGTGGCAAAAAGAAAAATAACCCTGTGATTGTCACACTACAATCTATTACCCTTTACCTTTAATTAAGTCAATCAAGTGAAGGAGGGTAGGAGCATATTTGTATGCACCATGGAATTAACTAACAGACAGGGAGAAATAGAAGATTAGTGAGAAAGGAGGTGTTAGTGAGGCAGTCTATTGTCTCTCAAAGACTTGATCAATTCAGTTCATTAGAAATGTATTAAGTACTTGCCCTGTAGTATGACAAAATGAACATAGACTATCAACAAAAGGATCAAAAAATTTTCAAGACTTTTGAAAAATAAACTTGTCCTATTCTTATAAAATTATCATCTCTCTTGGGCTATAAAATCTTGTATCACAATTATGAAAAATTATATATTCAATCAATTCAATTAATTCAAGGGACATTACTATACTATGTAAAATTTTTATTAACCATCATTACTTACCTCATTCCCCCTATTTCTTTTAGGGAAATATGTATAGATTTGTGTTTTAATCATACATATATATATATATATATATATTTAATATACATAAATGTGGAGACTAGACATGTAAATCATTCTCCATGGTTGGACTGTATTTTCTTTGAAAATTCTGTTTGCATATAGATTTGAATCATGCATTGTCCTCACATCAAATATTTGGATTTTACTTCCAAATTTCCTTAGACTTAAAAGTCTTAAAAAAAAGAGTTGATTTTATCTTTATTCACACTAACTTTATACAGAATATAACATTGTGCTTCATGATACCAGACAGATTGTATAAGGGCTTTAAAGATAGGGACATTTTAATCTTTTTGGATTAAATAAAAGACAAGCGGTACAAACAATATCATTAATTGGGATTGGTTACAAACCTAAATAATATATGGTGAGATAATACCCCTCCCACTCCCACTAAGGAGACAAGGCATCTGTAGATATCAGAAAGCACTGGAGGGCTAATCATTTCCAGGGAGGTTGCAAAGGGATAAATTTTGCACTCTGACATTATGAGATTCTAAAATTGGAACAGGAAAGGCCAATGAGTTGTATTTTCTTTCTTTGTTGTTGTTGTTTAGTTGTTTCAGTTGTGTCTGACTCTTCTTGACCCCATTTGGGATTTTCTTGGTAAAGATACTGGAATGGTTTGACATTTCTTTCTCCAGTTCATTTTACAGATGATGAACCTGAGGGCAATAGGGTTAAGTGACTTGCCCAGGGCCAATCAACTAGTCTTAGACCATGTTTGAATTCAGGAAGATGAACCCTTCTGATTGCAGACCCAGCGCTCTATCCATTGCTTCACCTGGCGGCCCAGCAAAGTACAAATCCCATCTCACTAAACACTGAGGAAGAAAACTGTTCAAGTGGAGACATAGCACAGATCAACAGAAAAATTCCAATCCCTTTGAAGATTATGTAGGTCACATTTCCATGGATGTACCATAGTTACAAATGTTTTCTTCACATCTGCTTCATGAGGAATGATATTGAAAGTGTCATCCTACTCCTCTACTGCCCTTTTAAGTGATTTTCTTTCAGATGCCAAGTCATTATGTGGTAAAGCTAGGACTCATATGCAAATCTCTCAAATCCAAGTTGAAAACATCTTCCATGACACGATGATGCCTCTCTATCTAGTTTCTTTGTTCATTGGCACAGTGTCACTACATTTATCAAGCTCACATCTTTAGGTTAAGAAGAGGGAGAGCTTGAAATGTTCT
Source organism: Macrotis lagotis (assembly GCF_037893015.1). Classification (NCBI taxonomy): domain Eukaryota; kingdom Metazoa; phylum Chordata; class Mammalia; order Peramelemorphia; family Peramelidae; genus Macrotis; species Macrotis lagotis. The sequence goes on from NC_133660.1 coordinate 168,036,772, forward strand.
TCCTTCAATAATCCCAAAGGATGTAAATCTCATAAAATTTACAATAGACTGATTTCCCAAATAATGCATTAGTATAATTTTTTTTTTATCTCCAAGAAGTACTAATGCCATCATGGGGAATGTGTACAATGAAAACAAAATGCTTCCAAACCAATTCAGGGGCTGATTTAGAGCATAATCAAGTTTACCCAAAAATAACGAAATGGAGCTGATATAAAAAGGAGATGGATGGTCTGATTTTGAATTTGTGAATTGAGTATTCAATGAATTTTAAGCTAATATATTATTCATTAATGAAGTTTTAAAATTATTTGAGGCTGGCCATGACATTAGGCTATAATTTGAGCTATTAGATAAAAGTTTGATTTGGGAGGGTGAGGTCCTATTCAGTCTCTACATTTACCTTACAGCCCAGTCATCTAGCTGGTGTTAACTTTATAGATAAAAATTTTTGCAGATTCAGACCTCTTGAACAATCAGGCCAACTATATTGTTAATAACTGTATGGTTCTATTAAAAAAGAAAATTCCAGTAAAAAATTAGACTATTTTGACTAAATTAACAGGAAGATACAAGCAGATGCACATTTTAATTTCTTTTTAGTCCCCATTTCATTAATTGATATTGCACAGGATTTTCAGAATATAATAATAATCTAATAAATGATTGTAGAAAGGAAAAGAGTGGATTCATAGAATCTGAGTTCAAACTCTTCCTGGCAGGAATTTTTGCATAAATACTTTGTGGATGAAAAATAAACCAATAAAGGAGGAAAAAAGGCACAGACTGGGAGGTGGGAGAAGTAGGCCAATGGTGACAATTTTAGTATTGGAGGGTGGGATAGTGATCAACAGTGCCAAAGTGGTGCAAAAAGAGAGATAGTCTCATCTTTCTTTTTTAGTTAAAGGATTGTTCCTGGAGAAAAAAAAAATCCTAATAAAATGCAAATATGTTACCTAGGGGAGATTGACTATTAATCCATTGTCACACATTATAATCTGTCCCTTGAATTCTTTACCTGGGAAAGGGACCAGGCTTGTCAATTTGGGTAGGTGGAGTAGAGCATGGAAGTTCTAATATCTGGCAAGAGTGAGTTAAAAGTTTAAAGGTTAGGTAAATGAGCAGGGGTTAAAGGGACAATGGGAAGACTGAGAAAACTGTTTTCTTAGAATCTTCAATGTGGAGCATCAAAGTAAATTCATTCACACAAATGCCTAATTGATGTTCTTAAAAGCATAAGTCTGACCATATCACTTCTCTCCTCAAAAGTTTCTGTGGCTCTCTATTGACCTTTGAATAAAATATAAATGATTCTGGTTCTTAAAAGCACTTTACAATCTGTTTCCAACCTCTCTTTCCAGGTTGATTGGAAATCACTGCCCTTTGTGTATACTGACCTATTTTTTCTTCTTTGTGCATAATAACATTTCCTGTGTCTGAAATTCTGTGTGTGTGTTTTTTTTTTAGGTTTTTGCAAGGCAAGCAGGGTTAAGTGGCTTGCCCAAGGCCACACAGCTAGGTAATTATTAAGTGTCTGAGAGCAGATTTGAACCCAGGTACTCCTGACTCCAGGGCTGGTGCTTTATCCACTATGCCACCTAGCCGCCTGAAATTCTGTCTTTAATTCTGTCTCTTGGAATTCCAATCTTTCTTTTAGGTTCAGCTTTAGGTGCTCCCTACCTACAAGAGGCCTTTTCTAATTTTCCCCAGTTTTGTTTTCTCCTTACCTTTATTTTTTTTACATTTATTTGTATTTTTTTCAATTACTTATCTGGATGCATATTGTTTCCTCCCAATAAAATGCAAGCTCCTAGGGGCAGCTAGGTGATGTAGTGGATAGAACACCACCCTGGAGTCAGGAGAACCTGAGTTCAAATCTGACCTCAGACATTTAGTAATTGCCTAATGGTATGACTTTGGGCAAGTCATTTAACCCCATTGCCATAAATAAAAAAAAATTAAATGTAAGCTCCTTGATGACAGGAAATATTTTATTTCTCCCCCCTCCCCCTAATATATTGCTGGTACCTAGTACAATAGCTGATATACTATCAGCAACAATTGGCACAAAGTTTTAGGGGTCCTTGGAGTGGCAGTAGCTCACAGATCACCAGTCCTGCTTCCAGCCCAGTCCTCCCAGCCCTCATCTGGAGAAGCAACTCCTTTGGAGCAGGGACCTCCCTACCATCTACCACACACAGGATAAATGCCTAACTCTAGCTGATACAGGGTAGCCATTGAAGGTAAGGCAAGAGGTATCAAGTCAAGGGAAAGTCAAATTACCCCCTTCCATCCCTCCTTTGATCTGAAGGAGTTAGCCCAGGATCCTGACCTAAGAACCATTGAGACCTTCAGCCCTTTTCCTGGACAGAAAACTTTACATGGCATTGGAGCCAGGAAATGGCCATTGTAAGTCCTACGGCCACAGCTATTCAGATTCTAGAATGAATGGTTTTGTCATCAAAGTCCTTGGCATGGTCACGTCATTTAATGTTTAATATTAAATTGTGAGGAGGAGGAGGAGAGAAAGGGAGAGGCAGAGATAGAGACAGAGAAAGATCTAGGGGAGGAGGAGAGGAGGAGCGAAGCAGAGGAGAGGAAAGTAGAGAGAAATTGTGTTTATCTCTCTGACAAGGAAGGACTGACCCTTACAGAGTTACCTCATAACTGAGCATGTTGGAAGAAAAGCCCACAACAGAACTAGGTGAGAATTCATTCTGGCAGAATAGTGCATTGACTAGCATAGTTCTTTTCTATATATTTATGTTTGTTTACATTGTATGTGTTCCTAAGCTGTCTCATTTATTGGGTTCCACTGTAAGATTTAAAAAAAAATTCATAGGCAAATTCATATAAAAGAAGCTGGGAAATGCTGACCCTATACCATATTTTTAATGACAATTATGTACTTGAAAAGAAAATCTTTCCTGGTTTCTATATCACTGACAACATGAGAATTTCTTACTCAAAGTGTTATATTAAAATGTAATTGGTCAATATTTAATAAAATAAAACTACATAAAAACTTAAGATGAAAATTTAAAACAGTGAAAATGCCACCTGCAGAAATTCTTGCGTGAGCTTTAATGGTCCTTTTTCTCTTTTATTTTGACAGAACTACTCTAGCCAATTCTAAAGCTATAAGTTATAGAGAAAATACCTACTTGAATTGGTAGTAATTATATCTTTCACTGATACAGCACTTTATAGTTTGCAAAGTGTTTTGTACATGGATTCCCTCATAACAAACTTTTGAGATGGATGTTATTATTAACTTTATCTTACAAATGGAGAAACTGAGGCTGAGAAAGGTTTAGTCATTTGCCCAGAGTGCTACTGCTGGCTAAGTTGTTGAGGCAGAAGTTTAACTCTTTGTCCAACATCATCTACATATATGACATTCAGATGACTGCCCAGGAACCTCACTCAGAAATTCTCTATACAGAGATATTATACACTCAGCTACAACATTCTTGAAAGCAGCCTAAACCAGATTAAAGTGTAATTAGCACCAGCCTTGGAGTCAGGAGTATCTGGGTTCAAATCCAGTCTCAGACACTTAATAATTACCTAGCTGAGTGGCCTTGGGCAAGCCACTTAACCCCATTTGCTTTGCAAAAAAACCAAACAAAAAACCTAAAAAAAAGTGTAATTGGGAAATATTTACCCAAATACATAATATACAGTAGAATATAGATAATGTTAATATGTGATTTTCTAAGTCAATATACAGCTGGCAGGAATCCTTATGTAATATGTAATGGTCCCTTTCTATTGGAATTTGATACCATAACATGTCCAGTTCCTTTTCTGTTCTGGACATGTGGTTTGAGTATTGGAAATAGTAGTAGTAGGAAAGAAGAGGGAGAGAGAAGGAAGACTGGCATTGTTCTGTTATAAAGAAGTTACTCAGCTACCAATCTCCTGAATCTCCAGGAAAAGCTCCAGCCCAACTGATGATAATTTCATCTTTTTAGAATTAATACTATAGTATTAGTAAAGATTTCCTTCAGCCCTCTAAAATGTGAAAGAGCACACTCTCATAATAGATATAGTGTTCATGGCAAAATATGTCATCAACTAACTGGGAGGGAGACCAGTGTGTCTAGATAATACCCTCCCTCACCTTTCTCCCACAGCACTCCCTAGTGTGCCTGTTTCAGGATGGACAAAGTCTTATTGAAAGAATGTGTCTGCAGTCTCTATAATAACTTCATTGCCATTTTAATAGGTCCAGTATTTTCACCTTAATCTCTTTCCTACAAAAATATATCTTGTTTTATATGTTCACAAGCTGACACATCATCCTGAAAGACTATTTATTTTCTCTATCTTCTACACACAAAGGCTGAGATTATTCTTGCAACAGTAATCAAGATCTTCTGTCTTTGAGTTGCAAAGAAAATGCATTCAACTGTACTTGAAAGAGAAAATTGAAATCCTCCTACAGATGATAGAGCACATTCTCCTTCTCTTTCAATTCTGTCTGCTCACATTGCCTGAACTGCATTAATGTGAGCAAAGGTTGCCCACTGCCTGCCACTGGCAGAAAGTATAATATTCAATTGCCTGAAACTATGCATTTGGCTTGTCGAGGTTGACTCCCATTATAGAACCTTGTGCTAGATTTCATTGTTCTTCGTGCATTGGTATTGCAAAATAAACCGGGAAATGATCCCTCAAGGGAAGAAAAATTTTTACTTACTTTGATGGTTGAAATATTTTAAAAGTCACAGAGAAAGTTGTCTGTACTTTTCAGTTAGTCAATGGCATTCTAAATGCCTATTGTATGCTAGGCAACAAGGAAACCATTAGAAAAATGAATAATTCTTACCCTCAAGAAAATTACTTTATAATTGTGTAAAAAAAATCACAGGTAAATGAAGATATATGCATATGTAAATAGAAAATAAGTATATAAGTATGCATAGTTCTAGGTTTATTATTAACTTTCTAGAAGTTTTAAAAGGCAACCAAGTAGTACAGTGAATAGAGTGCTAGGTCTGGAGTGAGGAAAATAGTTTCCTCAGTTCAAATCTGGCCTCAGACATTTACTATCTGTGTGACCCTCAACAAATCATTTAGCCCTATTTTCCTCAGTTTCCTTATCTTTAAAAATGAGCTGGGGGCGGCTAGGTGGTGCAGTGGATAAAGCACAGGCCCCGGAATCAGGAGTACCTGGGTTCAAATCAGGTCTCAGACATTTAATAATTACCTAGCTGTGTGGCCTTGGGCAAGCCACTTAATCCCATTTGCCTTGCAAAAAACCTAAAAAAAAAAAACCCCAAAAAATGAGCTGGAGAAGGAAGTGAAAAACCATTCTAGTGTTTTTGCAAAGAAAACCCCAAATTGAATTACAGAGTCAGGCACAACTGAAATGACTGAACAACAACAAAAGCAGTTTTAAGAAATAAGTCAAAACATATACAATAATTAAAATTAATTTGAATTAATTTTGCATTTACTAAATATGATTCTTAAAATTGCCTCTGGTCTAATTATGCATATATATATATATATATACACACACACACACACATATCTACATGTATTTAAATATACAGAAATTGAGTTGAATTCAATAAATATTAAGTGCTTATTCTACTATATATCTGTGTTAGGGATTAGGGAGAAAAGACGAACAATGCAGATTCTTTCCAAAAAATACTTATTATTTAATATTTTTATCTTTCCCAACTCTTCTTCCTTCCTGCACTTCAGATGCACAGTGCCTACATGTTCTTTTCCTCTTTCCCCTTTAAAGTCAATTTCAGAAACTTTAACTGGAGCTTAGATTTTAGACTTCAGTTTAAAAAAGGATTTCATAAATACAAGATAAGGGAAAGCATGGGCAGATACTTGGTCTGAAAGTTATTTATTGATCTCTGTGGACTGAAAGCTCAATATGAATTAGCAGAGTGATGTGGTAGTCAAAAAATAAAATAAAAATAGTTAATAGATCTTGATCTGCAGCAAGAGACAAAGATCCCAGGGTGGTTAAAATTGGGTATGACTATACTCTGCTCTAGTCAGACCACATTTGGAATAATAACTTTAGCTGGGTACCACAGTTTAGGATATGATAAGCTCAAGAGAGAATCCAGCAAGGAAAGAATCATATATTTAAAGTGGCTTTTAGAGTCAGATATCATCTGCCCAATGCTGTCCTCCTCCAGATAACAAAACTAAATTCTAGGTAGATAAAGTTACTTACCCATGATCATATGATTAATAATGATAAAACCAAGATTTTGAAACAGAACAGAACTAAATATTCTGTTCTTTCCTCTTTATATTACTGATTCACATTTAAATTTAACTTTCTGACAAGCTTCTTGAATGATAATAGGTACTGAAGGAGAGAGATACCAGAGTTGTGCTGTAAATGTTTAACAACTTTTTTTCCAAAAAAGACAAGACCTATTTTAAAATTTAATTTTCAGTATTAACATTTTCTCTAAAACCTTCTTAAGTCCAAACAATCAATAAAGCAATAGATCAACCCTGATTTATAGAATTAGCTGATTTTTGAAGTATAAATGCTCATCCTGAAAATTTAACAATCTACTCTTGTGAGTTAGCATGAGCTGGCTCTAACATACCCTTGAAGATAACATTTTAAAATTTCAGCTAGAAATGATCTCCCTTCAAATGTCTCTTTTTAATGAGAAACATGTGTTTTCCAGAGTTGAAAAACTTGCCCAAGGTCATATATCTATCTAGTTGGCAGCAAAGCTAGCATGAGAACTCAGGTCTCTTGATTTGAGATCTCCTATTTTTTCCACTATATCACATTGAGATGGCAGTCTAAAGAGGGATGGAAGGGTACCATTAAGTGTACTGCCTCTTTCCTTAGACAAAGGAAGGCACTTGCTATGTAAGAAAAATGGCAGGGAGCCAAGAAATGCCATTATTCAAAAAAGGCTTTTCTTTTGTAAACGTATGCATTTGTGCTTCTGTTTTGGCATCAGTTCTTTGAAATGGTAACTTCCTCCAACTCAGAAAACCTTGGATCTATAATAGTCACAGTAAGTTATGGAAATAAACATAATGGTAATGCATTGGAAGATGGAGAGAATGATCATACATGCCACAAGCTGATCTGAGAGCTGTCATTTCATATTAAAAATATCAGTAACAAAGAATGACATTAATAAAACATTTTAATTTTTTCTCCCTTGTAATTAACTTTTGACCATTGGTATCATTAATAATAAAAGAACCAGAGGAAAGCTTTCAGTACTTTGTATAAATTTTCTATAGAATATTTCATGGTACAATGGAAAGTTTTATTGTACTTAAGAGTCAGAGAACCTGAGTTTGAATCCTTGCTCTGACATTTAACTACTTATATAATCTTAGGCAAATTACTGCTTGCCAAGTTTCCTTCATTTGATAAAAAAATAAAATAAAATAAAGTAGAAATAATGATCAAGTTGGAGTGAATGGTCCAAGGGTCTCTCCAGCCTAAAACCATGATTCCATTAAAAGCATGATCAATAGTTGTACAAGATGAAAATAAACAAACAAAAACATGTGTGTAGGGTGGAGTGGGGGGTTAGTACTGGACTGTACATTACTGTTTGGAATGGTAATACTCATGAAATTATGACTTCAACAAGATATTAAAGTAAAGTAACTGATCTTACACTTACAGTGAATTCAGAGAAGGGTATTTAGTAAGGTGAGTGTTGATAAAAACAGGTCATAAGAAAACTGACTGAAAGAATGAGTGTTCTCAGGTTAAAAAGAAATAATTTAGGAGGTATATATCTTTAAGTATATAAATAACTATTTAGTTAGAAGAAGTAGTAGAGGAATTAGGTTTATTTTGCCTGAGGGCAAAACTAGGACCCCCCCCCTTTAGCAGATTAGGAAAATTTTAGTTTTTGGAAACTAGAAAATCTGTTTTAAATCTCACCCTTGTTAGTGTACTACCTGTATGGTCTTGATCAGGTCATTTAACCTTCTTAGGACTTCATTTTTCTTTAGTAAAATGATTGAATTGAATGAGATATCCTTTGTCTCTCCAGCTATATATTTAAAGTACAACATATAATAGTTGCTTAATAGATGCTTTTTTTTCATTTCTTTCTTCTTCCTTCCCCCTCTCTCTCTCCCCTTCCCTTTCCTTTTTCTTTCCTCCCTCCTTTGCTTCCTCTCTTCCTCCCTTGAATCATTCCTTTTTTTCCTTTGTTCCTCTTGTCCTTCCTTCCTTCCTTCCTTCCTTCCTTCCTTCCTTCCTTCCTTCCTTCCTTCTGTTCTCTCTTCTCCTTCTTTCTCTCCCATCTCTTCCTTTCCTTTCCTTTTTTTTTTCTTTTTCTTCTCTTCTTCTCCCCCTGCCCCAGAAAAACAACCCTTCATAAAGGTAGAAGTTAGTGGGAGGCAGATTTGGTTTCAATAAACAAGAGACTTCCCTAACCCATGGAATGGTCTGTTTCTTATGGAAATGGCATGTGTGTCACCAGGTGGGAGGGGAGTTACTCATACTGAACTGAAAGACCACTTGTCAGGGATATTGTAGAGGGACTTCTTTCTTGTAGGAGTGGATCGAATGACCTCTAATGTCTCTTCCAGTTCCAAAATTCTATGACTTCAACTCTTCAGGCAATTGATGAAACTAATTGCACAGATAATTACCACTCTAGTTAGATGGAATCTTCAATTCAGAAAACTCCTACTTTTTAATTTTAAGATCAAGGACTATTGTGTGATGGAAACAAAGTAAAGAAGCCCTTGGCTTGTACAAAGCATCAAGGTGATTTCTTTTCTATGGATGCTGGTGTGTTAAATGGGTGGTTCTTTAACAATTTTGGATAAATATGGCTACACTTGATTATAGTTGTTCCTTCTTGCCTCATGGGGAAGGATGCCCTGGCAGTAGCTAAGAATAATTTTAACTGGATAGGGTGAAAGGGCAAGGGAATAAATGAGTACTTAGGATGTCTGAAGCACAGAACTGAAACAAAAGAAACCTAAGCTCCCTTCTAAGGCCTATTTCCTTTTCACTGCATTTGAATAGCATGCCTGCAATTTCCTGGTGTGATCTCACTGCTTACTATAGTCACAAAAATCAACTTCTTTTCCATAAAAAGGCCCTCATCAACATTTTATTTCGTATTCTAGTCACATTTTGATCTGTACAAGCAACATTGTCAATAGTATTTATCATGCCCCCTCATTTTGGAGGTATCTTATGGTCAGCAAAAAACATAGACTGTCCTGAACAACCCTCAAATGAAAGGATTTGACTTTTAATTAGATCTGTAACCAGTACAAGGTAAAGTGAGCTTTGCCTCAGCTGATACTGCCATGAGGGTCTGCTTCCTTTGAACACCTACTGTTTTTATATTTCATCTCTGTTTTTTTCCAGCATTGCATAGCAGAGCTGACTCTACCTGTTTTTCCAAGGTGCTCCTCTCCCTGCAAGAGTGAAGGATTGGCTTTCCAGGAGAGGACCCAGGCCCTCCCAATATCATCATGTCTGCAATAGGATTGTCCCCTAAACTACCTGGATCGCCTGAACCTAAGTGGAATTTGTCCCAGATGAACTATGGTTAATTAAAACTCTGCTTTTCAAACTCATAAATTATCTATCTAGTACCCTAGAATGTTAGAGTTGCAATGGATTCTTAGAAGTTATTTTATTTAGTCTACTTCCACTCTACAATTTACAATCAAGGAAATGGAATCAATATTTTACAAGGTTCAATTGATTATTTTTTCCAATTCAGATAACATTAAACATCTCTTTTTCCCAAAGGATGATTCCAACTAGCACTGATTTTATAAAGAGAATGACTTAGCCCCAAAGCTCTGAGTTTACAAAATATTCAGTTCAATCTCAGTAGCTTATAAAAATTTCTGGGACTTGTGCCCCATGCAAGATCTCCTTCAGAAACATCAGAATTTGCTACCTAAATCTCCACACCAAAAGTGTTCTCAAGTAAGCATTCAAGATAGGGTAGCATTGGATACAAAAAAAGTCTCTATTTTATCCAAAAAACACAATCAGAGGATGACTCTCCTTCCCTATCTAATGAGATCTTCCTCCATCAGGGACCTCTGTAGTTCTCTAGATGTATCTACTGAAAACCATCTGAATTACTGGGAAGAACTTGTGAAGGGAAAGGTCAAAGTTTCAATCCTCAGCCTTTTGCCTGGTTCCTTGACTTTTTCCTCTGCTGTGACTCTTGTGTGGGTCTAAGAGGCTTGATTAAGGAACCCTGTACCATCCTGATTACAGTAATCTGAATAATCTCTCATTTATTTTTATTCATATTATTCTTAAAATGTATTCATCAAAACCACAATATTCCAAAAGTGATATGACAAGGTTACTATATACCCAGGCTATTTCCCTTTTTTGTGGGTTATATATATCTTAATGAAGTCTAAGAGAAGAAACAAAAATCTCATTCTTTGCAGTTGATATGATAGAAGAAAACTAGAAAATTACTTGTAACAGTTAACAGTTCTAGGAAAGTAGGAATATAAAATATATCCACATAAATTATCAGAATCTTACCAAGAAAGCCCAAAGCAAGAGACAGAAAGAGAAACTTCATTTAAAATAATTGTAGAGGGGAGACTAGATGATGCAGTGGATAGAGCACCAGCCCTGGAGTCAGGAGGACCTGATTTCAAATCTGACCTCAGATACTTAATAATTACCTAGCTGTGTGGCCTTGGGCAAGACACTTAACCCCATTGCCTTGCAAAAAAAAAAAAAACAACTAAAAAATAAAATGAAATAAAATAACTAGAAAACAAAAATACTTGGGAAATTACTTCCTAAGGAAAGCTCAGAAACTGTATGAACACAATTATAAAACACTTTTCACACAAAATCAGATCTAAACAATTGGAAAAATATCAAGTGCTCCTGTGTAGGCTGAATTAATATAATAAAAAGGATAATTATACCTAAGTTAAATTACTTATTCAGTGCCATTCCAATCAAACTACCAAAAATATTTTACAGAACTAGAAAAAATAGTAACAAAAATCATCTGGAAGAACAAAAGTTCAGGAATATCAAGGAAATTAAAATGCAAAGGAAGGTGGCCCAGCCATACCAGATCTAAAACTATATTATAAAGTGGCAATCATTAAAACTGTCTAGTACTGACTAGGAAATACAAAAGCAGATCAGTGGATTAGATAAGGTACAAAAGAAACAGTAGTAAATGATTTACTGCAATCTCTTATTTGACAAACCCAAAGACATTAATTTCTAGGATAAGAATGTTTTATTTGACAAAAACTACTGGAAAAACTAGAAAATAGTATGGTAGATTTTTTTGTGTGTGTGTTCCATCCTTCTCTGATACAGAGATCATGATTCAACCAGGATGGAGATTGCTATTCCTGGGCCTCATAGCTATGGCATATGGACTGCAGGAAGGGTCATGATCTGCTCAATGTATGCATGCATGCTAAGCACCACAAGTTTGAGCCTAGCGCTGAAGACCAGCTTCATAACCAGTGTAGCCCATGGAAGAAAAGAGCCTGCTGCGCAGTAAACACAAGCCTTGCTGCCCATGAAGAAACCTCTTACCTGTACAACTTCAACTTTAACCACAGTGGGGTGATGACCCCAGCCTGCAGAAGGCACTTTATCCAGGACACGTGTCTCTATGAATGCTCCCCCAACCTAGGACCCTGGATTCAGCTGGTGTCCTCAAGCTGGCCAAAGGAACGGATCTTGAATGTTCCCCTGTGCAAGGAGGACTGTAACCAGTGGTTGGGAGGACTGCCGAACCTCCTATACCTGCAAAGAAAATTGGCACAAAGGCTGGAATTGGACTTCAGGGATTAACGAGTGCCCAGTTAAGGCTGCCTGCCATCCTTTTACATTTTACTTCCCAACACCAGCCTCCCTATGTGAAAACGTTTGGAGTCAGTCTTTTAGTGCAAGCTCTTTTGGCCAGGGCAGTGGCAAATGTATCCAGTTGTGGTTTGATCCAGCCCAGGGAAACCCCAATGAAGCTGTGGCTAAATTCTATGCTTATGGCTCTGCCCCAGGCAGCTTCAGTTGGGGGGCCAGTTTCCCCCTCTTGACTTTGACATTGCTATTGCTTCTCTGGGGTTAACCTTCATCAGGCATGACATCCTTTCTCCCCAGTTTTAAACAAGCCCCAACTCTAGTCTTCTACCTCTTCCTCTGCCTAGAAAATTCCATATCCTTTTTTAATTTTTTCCCCTCCTTTTTTATTTTAAGGGAAAATTAGCCTTGTTTTCTACCATCTCTAAAATAAAATCCTCCTTACTCCCCCCCCTTCCTTTTTTTTTCTGGCAAGGCAATGGAGTTAAGTGACTTGCCCAAAGTTACACAGCTAGATAATTAAGTGTCTGAGATCAGATTTGAACTCAAGTCCTCGATACTTCAGGGCTGGTCCTCTATCCACTGCACCTCCTTGCTGCCCCTTACTCCTTATTCCTTTTGTGTAGGGATTATTTCATTAATTGTATTTGCATGCCTGGTACATGTTCATCTAGGTATAAATTGGTGCTCAATAAATATTTATAAATCTAAAAAAAAAGAAAATAGTATGGTAGAAACTAGGCATAGACCAACATCTCACATGCCAAATCAAGATTAGGTCAGCAGGGGTATAGGATTTATACATAAAAGTTAATAAACCAATTAAGAGAACAAGGAATAGTCTGTCAGATCTATGGAGAGGAGAGTAGTTTGTGACCAAAAAGAGATAGAGAACATTTTAAAATACAAAATGGATGATTGTGATTGCATCAAAAAAAGTTTTTGCAAAAATAAAACCAATGCAACCATGATTAGATGGACTACAGAAAGATGGGAAATAATTTTCATAGTTAGTGTTTCTGATAAAGAATTTATTTCTAAAATATATAAAGACCTGAGTCATTCCCCAATACAAGTCATTCCTCAATTGATAAATGGTCAAAAAATACGAAGGCAGTTTTTAGATGAAGAAATTAAAACTAAATATAATCATATATATAATCAAAATCATTATTGGTTAGAAAAATGCAAATTAAAACAACTCTGAGGTACCATCTCACACTTACTAGATTGGCTAAGATGACAAATAAGGTAAAATGGTCAATGTAGGACAAGATGTGGGAAAACTGAGACATTAATATTGGTGGGGTTGTGAACAAATACAACCATTCTGGAGAGCAATTTGCAACTGTGCTCAAAGGACAATAAAACTATACAAACCCTTTAATCTAGCAATAACCAGTCTATATCCCAAAGAGATTATAAAAAGGGGAAAACACCCACATTTGCAAAAAATATTTAAATAGCTCTTTTTTTGTAGTGGCAAAGAATTTGAAATTGAGGGAATGACCATTAATTGGGAAATGACTGAACAAGTTATGGTATATGAATATTCTTGTTCTGAAAGAAATCATGAGCAGCTGGACTTCAGAAAAGTCTGGAAAGATTTGCAAGAGCTGATGTTGAGTGAAGTTAGCAGAACCAGTAAAACACTGAACACATTAACAGTATCATTGTAAGATAATCAACTATGGTGGACATAGCTTCTCTCAGCAGGTAAGTGATTAAAAACAGTTCTGAGAAACCTATTTTAGAAAATGCCATCTACTTCTAGAGGGGGAAAAATAACTATGCATCTAAATGCTCACTTTTAAAAATTTCTTTTATTTTTTCTTTCTCATGTTTTTTCCCCTTAGTCCTAAATTCTTCTTTCATAACATGACTAGGAAATATGTTAAAATGATAGTATACATACACTCTATATCAGATTATTCTCTTCCTTGGGGAGGATGAGTGGCAGAAAAATGTGAAACACAAAAGCTTGAAAAATGATGAATGTTGAAAACTATCTTTGCAAGTAATTTGCAAAAACTTTACTTGTTTAATAATGAAACCTAAGATCACCATACAACTTATAGTGAATTTGAACATCCTTAAATACCCCAGATAATTTTCTAAGATAAATTATTCCCCAAACATTCCTCCCAGATTTTGTAATTGTAAAAGTGATGTTTTGAACCTGTGCATACAAATTTGCATTGATCCATATTGCATTTGATCTCAACAACTGATCCCGTGTTCAAGTCTGTCCATGTTTTCATTCATTGTTAGTTGTCTTTCCAGATTTGTGTTAATATAAATTTAATTAGCATGGCTTTCTTTATTCTTACATTGGTCTTTCATCAGTATATTAGGACACTGGACTAATACAAATACTGAGAGAACTTCACTGGAGTCTCCTTTCAAAACTGGATAAAGAACCATTCATGGGAGCAGCCAGGTAATGCAGTGAATAGAGCACCAGACCTGGAGTCAAGAGGACTTGAGATCAAATCCAGACTCAGACACTTAACAATTGCCTAGTTGTGTGACCTTGGACAAGCTGCTTAACCCCATTGCCCTTAAACAAAGTTTTTAAAAGAAGGAACCATTAATGACTTTGCTTTTGAGTATGACACATCAAGCAGTTTTCAATATACCTTGCTCACATCTATGTTTGTTTTCTACAAGAGAAGCACAATGAATTTTATCAAATGTTTTATTGAAGTCTAGATAAATATTAGAGCAGAGGTGGTAGCACAGTGAATAGTGTTGGATCTGGAGTTAGAAATATTCATTATACTAAGTTCAAATATGACTTCAGACACTTACTAACTTATTAGCTGTGTGAACCTGAGCAAGTTACTTAACTCTGTTGTATCAGTTTCCTCATCCATAAAAAAAGGCTGGTGAAGAAATGGCAAGCCAACTTAATAGCTTTGCCAAGAAATACCCAAATGGGGTCACAGAGGGTCAAGTACAAGTGAAAACAATTAAACAGGTAAATAATGTCTAAATTATTCTTTTAATCTATCAGTTCAATTATTAATTTAAAAAAGAAAGTTTGGTATAGGATGCATTTATTTTTGCTAAAATCATGATAATTATGACGATTATTTTCTTGATCTAGCATGACCTATTGGAAACCAGAGTGGAACAGGCCTCTCTAACCTGTGAATGACTGGAGCCACACAAAGCAGGTTAGAAACAGGAGAATTAGTACACACACACACACACACACACACACACACACACACACACACACAGAAATCTAATTTCAAAGCAAGGAAAAATGATGCTTTCAAGTAGAAGCAGGGCTTAACCTGTTTGGGTAAATGAGAAGGAGGGCCTAACCTGTTGGGGTAAAGACAGTGCTATATAATATGTGTGTATATATACACACATATTATATATATATATATAATATATATATTATATATATATATATATATATAATATATATATTTGATTTTGAGTAATGATTCCCACTGCAAACCCATGTGTGGACAGTGCAGGTGTACTTAGATCCCGCCTTTACAACCTCCAAGTTGATTGTCTTACAGTGGGGTGCAAATCCAAAGAAAGTGTGGTAGGATAAGAAGTATAGTACCTGATTTGGTTCACTTAGCAGTTATAAGAAACAGGGATGATGAGCATGCCAAGTTGTGTGATGTATTGCTCTAAGTTCACTGGGAAATAGGGGAGCTCCCTATTATGAAAATCATAAATCCCTTAGTGAACACCTGGTGCTGTTCAGAACAATACACTCTGCTAGAAGGTGAGATTATTTATATCATAAAAGATTGTTGTTATGCCAAGTTCAGGGAAGCAGAGAGAGACTCCAAAATATTTTGATTAAGTAATGATATCTTTGTGATTATCATTTTCTTTTTCAGATGTCCAATATATTTTAGAATATTTTCAAAAAATATAAGTTAAAAACTCATTGATTTGGTCTATAAAAGGTAGCTATATTTTCTTCCCTTTTCTAAGAATTGGAATATTTATCTGTGAGATTGCTAATATTCTCCATGGTCTTTCAAAGTTCACTGGCAATTCTTTCAGTTTTCAGTGATGTGGTTCGTCTGGACCTGGTGTCTGGAACTCATGAGTAGCAAAATTATCTAATCTTATCCTCTTTTTTGGCCATTGCATCTCTTTCCACAGTCAAAAGGTCTCTATCTTTCATAGAGAAATCAAAGAAAATTGGAGTTGATCAGCTATGTCTACTCTCTATTCCTTGTTAGTGTTATTCTATTCACCACTAGAAGTCACCCATTCTCCTATGTAATCATTCTCTTTTCTCATTAAAAATAATCACACCTCTTTTTGTTCCTACTTTACCTCAGTCACCCCAGCTGATATTAAGTGTTAGTGTTCACAATACTATTCTTATAGGATTGCAATATATTTTAGAATTTATAATCTACTAAATGCCTTTCTTTCCATCTTTTATACTTTCTTTTAAAAAACATTTACAATAAATTTAATAAATTGCAAAAAATTTCTTATGTAGACATTAGTTATTGTATAGAATAGTTCCTCTTCCTTTTTGTATTACCTCTCTGTATCTTCAGAATTTCTTTCTTCTTTTTTCAAGTATTTATTTTCCCCCAGTTACATGTAAAAAAGAATTTTTATGTTTGTTTTTAAAATTCTTAGTTCTAAATTCTCTCCTTTCTTCCCTCTTCACCCTTTCCCTCTCATTGAGAAGGTAAGTTATTTGATATAGTGCAATGTATAGTAATGAAAAGCATTTCCAGAATAATCATGTTGTGAAAAAAAACATTGACACCCCCCTCCCACTTGCAGAAAAAGGAAAAAACCTCAAGAAAAATAAAAGTAAAAAAAGTTTACTTCAGCTTATATTCAGATACAATCAGTTCTTCTTTCCCAGGGATGGATAGCATTTTTCATTATAAGTCTTACAGAGTTATCTTGGATCATTGCATTGCTGAGAAAAGCTAAGTTATTCAAAACTGATCATCTTACAGTATTGTTGTTACTTTATACACAGTACCTTAAATTTACTTTGGTCAGTTCATGTATGTTTTTCCAGGTTTTTCCTGAGCATATCTTAGAATAGTATTTCATCAACCCCCCCCCACATTTCTAAATTCAGTTTTATATAAGCCTACCCAATGTCTAGTCCTTTGACCTT
This sequence comes from Macrotis lagotis, assembly GCF_037893015.1. Classification (NCBI taxonomy): domain Eukaryota; kingdom Metazoa; phylum Chordata; class Mammalia; order Peramelemorphia; family Peramelidae; genus Macrotis; species Macrotis lagotis. Next base: position 168,053,739 of record NC_133660.1, read on the forward strand.
AGCTAATTTGCATTAGTTATATATCAACCCAAGGCATTAAAATATTTTTTAAAGTAGAATGGTAATTAAGAAGTTATACTGTAATGAAAGACAGCATCCATGTCAGAATTCCTCTTGAGACCTTTATTCTAAAGTCCTCTCAATTTGCTGGCAAGCAAATTTTTTCTTATGATTTTTCCATCCCTCCTAAGTTTATTTTACTTTTAGAATTTTGGGACATAGAATCCTCTTTCCTTTCTCTGAATCCTTTGAAATCTCTTCTACTACTATAAAATTCAGTAGGTTGAAATGGGTACATCACTCCAAGATTTCTCTTATTTCTACACTAGCAACTATCTCTTCCTTGTTGGTGGTTCTCTGATTTGGTTCTTCCATATTTTACAGGGTAAAATTAAGCATTAAAGTAATATTGGCATTTTAAAGCTATTCTGTTTTAATTAGAGAGGAAACTTCAATAAATATCTGGATAATCTATCTTCTATCATTCTTATAGGATGCCATCACATTGACTTGTGAAGTTTCCCAAGCTCCTCATTTATTTCTTCTTTCTTTCTATCTGGGATTTTTGAACTCCTTGACCCCAATAAATAAGCACTGATTTTTCTCCTCACATTAAAATAAAAGGAAAGGAACTATTATAAAATAGTTTCTATAGTAAACTATAGTAAAATAGTTACACAAATTTCTGCATTGGCCTAAACCAATATTGTATGTCTCATTCTACATTTTGAATCCATCGCATCTCTGTTATGGGGTCATTCAAAGTTGTTTGTCTTTACAATAATAATGTATACATTATTCTCCTGTACCTGATCTGTTTTTGTCACTTCATACAAAACTGTAGTGTATTTCAATATCCCTGTATCTCTATGTTTCTGTTATTAATTTTCATCCAAATGTTTTCCATCATGCTTACCTAATCCAGTGCCTGAATTTTCTCATATGAGTATATATATATATATATATATATATATATATATATATATATATGTATATATATGTATATATATACATACATATATATATGATTTTTATTTTTGGAATTGGTGGGGTTAAATGACTTGCCTCAGGTCACAAAACTAGGTAATTATTAAGAGCTTGAGGCTAGATTTGAACTCGGGTCCTCCTGCCTCCAGGGCCAGTGCTCTATCCATTGTGCCACCTAAATGCCCAATGAGTACATTTTCTTAATGTTTACCTCATCCCCTCCCAATACAGGTATACTTTTTATCTATTCTTTTTATAAAATGCTTCATTTGAAATTTCTAATAAGTCCAAATAATCTTCAATTTCCTTTCAAGCTCTGAAATTTTGCTTTTTGCATCATCATATCAGTTGTTCTAAGGATAACTTCTATTAGTGAGAGGAAAGAGGAAGTCTTTAGATAGCTGACTATGTTGGCCTATAGAAACTCTCTCTGAAAATGAATGCCAGATTCAGATCAGGCAACTCACCTCTAATTTATAATTTTTAAAGACTTTTCTGAGATACTGAGAGGTTAAGTGATTGATCTATGGTTACAGAGTCAGTGTGTAACAGAGGCAGGACATGAAGCCAGATTCTCCTGACTCTGAAACTATACTTCATCTTCTATCCCATCATTCCTTTCAGTTTTATATAACCCTACCCAATGTCTAGCCCTTTGACCTTAGCTAATTTGCATTAGTTATATATCAACTCGAGGCATTAAAATATTTTTTAAAGTAGAATGGTAATTAAGAAGTTATACTGTAATGAAAGACAGCATCCATGTCAGAATTTCTCTTGAGACCTTTATTCTAAAGTTTACCAAAGTCTAAAGTTAAATTTATAGCTTGGGCTCAGATAGACCCATTAAAATGGTTTATGACTCAAGATATTTTATCAGATTTATATATCAATTGAAACAGTTTAAAGTGTCATATAGACCACAGAGAGCTAGAGTTCAGGAAAAGAAATCAATCCCTGTCATCCTGCAATCTCTTTTGTCTTTGAGATGTGGCAGGAGCAAAATGAGGAGGCTTAAACCTCAGGGAGCAAGGAATCCATCTCTCTAGGGCCTGGCATTTGGTGAGAATCTTTGCCTCTTCTAGGGTTGATGTATGTACAATGTGAATGAAGTTCCTTTTATGTAATAAAATTTTTGTTGTTCACAGTCATTGTTTTACTTTACTGGGGAATTATGTATCTTAATTATGTAATGATCATTCACTTAGAACTTCCTCTTTCATCCAAGCAGAGAAGACCCACCTAAAGAAAATTCTCTTTGACTTTGACATGTTAGGATCAGGAGCTAGGGGGAGGAAGGAAGGCCATGGACCCTTAGAAATATGTCCTAATTCTTTTTTTTGGCAGTCCTCTGTACCTAAGAGTATCCACCAGATGAGGAATATCCATTTTGAGGGTATGCAACAAATTGTGTTTACTTTTGGCTTCTGATTTAAAGTGCTTTTTTGCCACTCTGTGACTTGGGAAGGATGCCAGCCCACCTTGAGCCTGCAGTAATCAATTGTCTACTCCCTTCAGTAAGATGATTTCTGGGAGGCTGATTCAGGTCAACCCAACCTAACACTTGCTCTATCTAGTCAATTTGAATGACACCATCTTGCTCATGTTGCAAGCATTTTCACATAATTCACAGGAGTGACTTGCTTTCCTAGCATATTCTACACTACATCTAGGTTTTGTGTTATGTCAGCCTGGATCTTGCTCTATCCAGCCTTATGGGTAGGATGTTTTTGCCTCAGAATAGTTCTTTACACACTTAAATGATTTTCAAAGTACCTATTTTTAAAGCAATTAATTATTGCAATGAGTGTCAGTATGGGGGTCCTTTGTACCACTGATAATTGGTACAGTCAATTAAGTGATCCATTTTGGTTTATACTAGGGCATTGTCAATTACAAAAAATCCAAAAGGAGGGAAGTTAGAAATAACACTTATTGGGTGGACAGTGAAAAAGAAGACTATCAGATTCAGCTGCTAATTGTTTTTCAGGTTTTTCCAATTCAAATCAAAGAAAGGAAGATTATGAAAGAAAGACTCACAAGGAACAATCAGTCAACCTAGAGAACTGAACTATGCACTAAAGACTCCAGATGAGAGGTACTGCAGGGGCTATCAGTGGAATCTGAGCATTTATCCACAGGTGGCACCTGAATCACTTTTCCAAGTGAATGAATTTGGGCTAGTAAGTGGCTCTACCCTCTGTTTAGTATCATTTCAATTGCCTAGTATAAAAAGTCCCAAATGGTGGAAATGCACAACTTTTTTGAGATTCAGTTTCCTCATCATTAAAATGGACAAATAAGACTAGACGACTTCTAAAGCCCCTTTTACTTCTAATGATAATAACGAAGACCCTTGGAAATATGTGAGGGCACAGGCAATATGGAAGAAGTTTTCCATATATATGTAATCTTTAGTCAAAGGAAAATAATAGGAGCATAGTGCCTAATACTTAAGTGCTGAATAAATGCTTATTTATTGATTAGAATAGAATATATAAAAGAGATTTGGATACTTCCTGACCATTCATCTTAGATTTTCTATGGGAGTTTAGATTTCAAAAAATGAAGATATTGTATATCTTTAATGACACTTTGCATAAGGATTACCCATTGTCAGACCATGTATTTTTGTGATTGGTACAGAAAATATGATCATTTTATGTACATATATATGTATATATATATAGATAGATAGATAGATATATGTATATGTGTGTGTGTGTGTGTGTGTGTGTGTGTGTGTGTGTGTGTGTGTATGTAAAAGGCAAAAGTCCTAGCAAAGGTAGGGCTATTTCCTTACATACTAAATATTTTTGTTGTCATAATAATACTACAAATAATGAAATGCTTCCTCCCCTTCCTTTGCTTTTCATTTTTGTGTTTTAAGGAAAATTAGAGATTACTTAGTCTAGTTCCTTCATTTTATAGGTGAGAAAACAGAGGTCCAGGGAAGAAAAATGCATTGATGCTTCATACAGTATCCACATTTAGAATCAGGTTTCCCAGATTCAAATTTAATGCTCTTCTTCTATGTCAAATTTGTATTTTTATAAGTATATAAATATATTTTGTATGTATGCATGTATGTATATTGTATAAGTATATAAATATATATTGTAAAAGTATATAACTATATAAATTATATAAGTATACAAATATATATTATATGTAGATAGGTATGTATACACATATATGTATTTACATATATATAATATAACATTTGTGTCTTCTGTCCACTTTAAACTTGAGAAAACCAATCAACTTCAAAATGTGCATTTTCTTGCTAGTTTTTTGTTAACTAGTTGCTAATTCTGCTAAACTCTTACTTTTAGCTGAGAGTCTACAGTCTCTCTGTCCCAGCTCCCATCCTCTGGATATAGTTCTCTCTTCCTTTTCTATTTATTCTTCCTACCATCTGCTCTCAGTGAAGCGGTCTCAAGTACTCTAGGCAAGAGCCAGAATGAGACTGAATTTTCTCATCAGATCTTCACCTTTGAGGAAAGAGGGGAGAACAAGTACTTTTTAGGATAATGTGTCTTCCATGTGTCATTCCAACTTAAAGAGGTTTCAGGGAAAAAGAAGAACATTTAAGTGTGATAAGAATAGGAAATATTTAGATGAATTCATTCTGTAGAAGAGAAGGCTAAAGAACTAGGAAATTTAAGTCAACAATTATTTATACCTAGAGAACTGGGTACTACCCAGTATTACATCTATTGGCCCTGAGAGCAGTTTAACTGCTGTAGAAAATCATTAGAGAAAATTCTTTCTCAATGCTTGACTTAGTCCAAAGAAAGATTATGGACTTAGTTCTTTGTATTTAGGATAAGAATTAACTTAATACCTATATAAGCCTTAAATGTTTTTTCCTGTTTTATTATTTTTAATCCCCTCATAAATTTTGATATTGTTTAGTACAGGAAAAATGATCTTATGAATACTTAAAAGAAGGTAAACTGATTCAGGGATTACTGCAAGGAAGAAAGGAAACAAGCAAACAGAGACAAAGCCTCTGTCCACTGCCATCGATAAAACTGAATGGACAAGAGTCCCATCTCAGAGAGGAGCCTAGGGTGGGGATGAAGGTGGGCAATAAAAGAATATCAGAAAATATCCTAGGGCTTGCTAGTAGAAGAAAAATGAGGAGCTATACTACATTTTTGTTACAAAGTAATTCTTCCATAATCTCTTTATATTGATTCACAGATTAACTCCTTGAAACTGAGACAAATGGTAACAAAAGTAGGAAGGATGGAAGAAAACATAAAATAAAATCTTTTCCTTGTTTTATATACAAGTATATAAATACAGTTTATGTTGTTAGAAATTAAAACTATTAAAGCTTAAAATTATATTAAGACTTTTGGGATGCTGTATTTAGAAATTAATTGCATTAGCCTAGGAAATTTCCTTTCAGTTTGTCTATGAGTTATTATATAAACTCAGGGTTACATTCCTGGGGAAGGGGGGTGATGGTAGGGATAAAAAAATAATCAGACCAAAACCAAACAATGGAATCCCCCAGCAAGATTGGAATCATATACTCCATACAGAGAAAAATTCTAGATTCTTTAAATTAGAAGCTTAGTTTTTCATAAAATGGCAGATGCGTGGGTTGAGAATAGGTAGCCTCACCTTCTATTTTCTCCAATCATATAACCAACCTTGACAAAGTCTTTACCTGTGGAAATCACTTTTATTTATTGGATGTGAGAGAAATGAATCCAGTGTTTTTGGTTCTGAATCTTCATGTCTATGTTCTACTTCATGTTATAAGTAAGGATACTGGTTGTTTTCTTCTGAGGAAGCCCTTACACTTACATGGACAGTGGAGGTAGAAAAGCATGTATGTGGACCAGAGGACGCCCCTCTCACCTCAACAGGGCCAGCCAAGGGAATAGCTATTCAAGCTGCCATTTATGTACAATTTATGTAATTTGTGCAGAGGCCACAAGGTGGCAGCCCAATTTGAGATAATGGCAGCTTTACTTACGGGCAAACAGTAAGTTGGCTTGATGCAAGTAATAGAAAATGCCCTCTACCCCTCAGTAGTTGCCCAGATTCTAATTCAAGCCAATTTAGTGATCATAATACTGTACACTTAGTATCCAAGAGTTAAAAGTGGAAGGAATCTCAAACCACCCATTTTATAGATTTGGGAACAGAGACCCAGGAAGGATAAAATGACTTTCCCAAGATCACATAAGTAGTGTCAGAAGCAATATCTTACTCCAGAACCTGTATTCTTAAAAATCATTATTATATGTTTTTTCTAAATTCATCAAATCATACTCATTTCCCAAGAAAATAGTTATCTCTAATCCAACTTCATAGAATCCAGAGACCCATACTTTTATCATGAATAAAAGTATTTTTCCTGAATGGAATCACTAAAATCTATCATGTATTATGTATATATATATATATATATATATATATATATATATATATATATATATGTATATACATATATATATATGTATATACATATATACACATATATATGTATATATATATATGTATATAGTCACAGAAGTAGGAAGGATGGAAGAAAACATAAAATAAAATCTCTCTCTCTCTCTCTCTCTCTCTCTCTCTCTCTATATATATATATATATATATATATATATACATATATGTGTGTGTGTTTATAAAGAAAAGAGTAGAGTAAGCCATGCATCTAGTAAGGTATTCACTTTGAATGGTGGTGTTGCTCTTTTCAAGGATGAAAATCCCAACTTTCCAGTGACTAGATGAGTTATCAGGCACTCTCCAAAGATAAGTGATAAAGAAGGAGAAAAACCACATCTGTCTGGAGTAACAGCCCTACTTTAACTCTTGGTGAGAAAGCAGCCTTTCCTGACTGATTGCCTGGCTAGTGTACTCTGTTTTACCTAAGGTTCAGCATTACCATTGTGTTTTTATCCTGCCCCTTTAGTTAGCTACTTTTGTTTTAAAAGTCCCATCTTCATGATAACAATTTAAAAATGATTTGACAACACCATTTATTTTAATTCTCTTGAGCCCATCAGTGATTTCTATTACTTTGGCACCTGTTAGGTTGGCTTACTTTTGGGAGTAAAAGATGGATTTTTAAAAAATTTTTAAGTCTAAATGCTATCCTCTAGAAATAAATTTGTTCTGTAGGTATTTAGTAAGAAGAGAGAGAATTTTTCAAGTTGACATCTAAAACTTTTCATAAGCTGACCTGTTAGGCTTATTTGTCATTAATCCACTGAAAGACCTCACACTTTCCAGGAATATTTGCTACTTGCGTTTTCCCAAATTTACCATTCTTTCTTACACCTTCATTGACATTTTCCGAGCTGTTGCACATGAAATATATTTCCTACTTGACTTCTAAAGCTAGTCATGCTAGACTAACCTTGTTTCCTTTAAAAAAATATTTTGTAGTGTTAGATTAGTGACATACTTTACATATAATTCGTCTAGATTTCTCTTAAAGAATTTGGCATTACCCAAATTTTCCTTATGGTAAAGATAAAATATATGGACTAGAGAACCATACAAAGTAGATTTGTACCTGTAAGTACCTTTTCACACCTTCAAAGTAGTCATCCTTAGTTTAATATCAAGTTAGGGGATCTCTAATGAAATTCCCCATGCTGTTTTTGGTCCTGTGCTATTTAAAATTAATGGTAGTGTGAATAATGTCATAAATGATATGTTTATAAATTTGAAGATAGCACAATACCTGGGGAGGGTATTTAATATGTTCGATAAGAACTAGTATCCACAAAACATCTTGAGAAGATAGAACATTGGACCACATCTAGTAAGAAGAAATTTACCAGAAATTCATGTAAAGTATTATTAGTATCTTAATCTCTTGGTGTATCTAGAATATTTCTAATAATTAGAATTGTTCAAACTGGAATTGGACACCTTAGGAAGTGAGTTCCCTTTTACTAGAGTTCTTGAAGTAAAGGTTGTATGACCCAACATTAGGCATGTTGTAGATGGAAATTTTGTTAAGGTATGGAAGAATTAAATGGATGCTGATTTTTCTTCCTACTCCAAGAATGTTTCTTTTTGCTGATTAAGCTATCCTAATATTAAATTTATTTTCCTTGGGTAATGTTAAATTATATTTATATGAATAATTTCCCCTATTTATCCTTCACTGTTCACATAAAAATTATACTTAGTTATAATATTTTTTACCTTGAGGACAAAACTGTCAGAGCACCAAACTGCTTTTAATATGAATAGAAATATTTAGTACCATCTTGGCACCAAATAGTACATTTAAATTCTCATATTCGCTCTATATTTATAATTCATCTTTAATTTAATTCTTTTATCTTTCAGATATCAGCCCTTTCTCTTTTTTCTTCTTCCATTCTTGAAAACTGTAAGCTCTTTTCTCAAGAGAGTGCAACAGATGAGTTTTTGATGTTTTGTAAAACACTTCACACTGAACTGAGCCTAACCTAAGATTGTTTTTCCTGCTTTCCATTCTGATTTTCTATTTATATACTAAACTAAGTAGGAAATGATGTGCAGTAATATTATGTTTTAACAGGTTTGGGAAATTACTTTTCTCTTCAGTATGTTCTTCCTAAAAAGATAAGGATAGCTTACAATTTACATTTGGATGGTAACATACTTTTTGTGATAATCTGTGTGCTTTGAACTTGGATAGAATTGAGAGATCATTCAGGATTGTCAATGAAATTCAAGTCATGTAGGAAGTTGCAAATTCCAGGAGTTATATGACTTTCATTTTGTTTTTGTCTGTTGGTTTGGTATCCTTTTTTTCCTCTGATCTATCTTATGCATCATAAGCAATTGTTCTCCAGTCTGTCAAAAAGATGGTGGCATTAATTTATATAGCACATAGTAAAACCAACAATTAAATTGGGAGTGATGGAAACTCTTACTATGTTTGATGCTGTGCTCCACACTCAGAAAGAAAAAGCAAATAATGATCTCTCCTCCACTATATCACTGAAGACATAAAATTCCATCTTATACCCCTCCCTTCCAAGACAGAAGTCAAGTCAAAGGCATTGAAGAACAAGAAGAAAAGAATATACCCACAAAAAAGAAAACTGAATGTCTCCCATTTTTCCAGGTACTAAAATGCTTCAGTTTCAAAAATATTCTCAATACCCTTAGAAAGGTACCCTTAGAAAGAAAAACATTGTTCACAGATGATCAAGTTTTCCATGATGACTGAGGAAGCAAGGTTGAGTCAAAAAGACAAAAAGATCAAACAGATTGTAAAGAAGCTGTCTGATGTAATGTGACCAAAACCAACTGCTTTGGATATTTCCAACAAACTTGGAATCATTTATATTGCATTCGTCTAGCCTGCTCCACATATAATAAAGTTTTATGTTTACAATAATATGTTTCAGTTACTAACAAGGACCTTACATTCTAATTGTTTAAAATTTTGTTTTGTAAATAGATTTGCACAAATATATAAATATGCATCTAACTTCAAAATTCTGGATCAACCTTACCTGAAGGCAAAAAATTGTTTAGGATAACTCAAAACCAGATATTAATATTTACATGTTTTGAAGGATAAATATGCATACTACATGACCACCAATTTGAATTGAATAGAATAATAAATATGAGATTATCACAGATATTTTTGCAACTTTACTTTGATAGGTTTTTTGTTTCATTTTATTTTTACAATTTATTTTTTGATGTTTTTGCTTTTGCGTCCCAATCATTCCTGGGGAGAAAGGAAAAAAAAACAGTTATTACTTATTCTATACTGAACCTTCCCTTTTATCAAAGAAGAAAAGGAAAACCATCTGAAACAGAGTCTATAACTGACAATATGTACAGTATTCTGCCCTTATATTCTCTTATTCTCTACTATAAGAAGGAGAATATATTACATTATCTGCTCTTTGGAACCATGACTGGTTTTAATTTATTCAATTTTCAACTTTTTTTGCACAATTATTGCATTTGCATATACTCATTGTGTATGCTTTTAAGTTTTCTTTTGAGATGGTACTTCAGTCTGTATCAGTTCATAAAAATCTTCCCAAGCTTCTAGAATTCTTCAGATAGATCTGTAATTTCCTTTTACTGATTAATGATATTCTTGTACATTCCTGTGTCACATTTTTTTCAGTCATTCATTAATCAAATAGCCTTCAATATTCTTTTTAGCTCTTTGCAATGGGTGATGTTATGAATTTAATAATATATGTATATATTTTGAAGCTTTGTCTCTTGATTTCCTCAGGGCATATTGCCAGTAGGGGAATGTCAAAAGAAATAGATCTTTTTGTCCATTTTCCTAATAATTCCAATTTAACACTCACAACAGTTGAGTACAACACACAACTGCATCAATAGTAGATTGTTTCCCTAGAGTTTCTCCAGTTTTGGTGTTCTATTTTTAAATTATCTTTGTCAATTGGAAGATTGGAGGAAAACCTCAGAGTTGACTCAATTTGTATTTATTTTAGTAATAGTGACTTTATATCATAATTGAAATATTTATATCACAGTTATATACATAATTCTTTTCTATACTCAATGTACACTGAATATTATTAAGAAATGAACCTCAGTGTTATAAATTTTTATAAATTTATTGGGTTAGGGGATCAGAGAATATAATATTTTTGTCAGTAATATCTTATGAAAATATTTTCCTCATTTGTTTTCTTTTCTCATTTTATCTTCATGGACTTTATTTTAAAAAATACATTTAGAGGGCAGCTAGGCAATGCAGTGGATAGAGTACTGGCTCTGGAATCAGGAGGACCCGAGTTCAAATGTGACCTCAGACATATAATAATTTCCTAGCTGTGTGACCTTGGGTAAGTCATTCAACTCCATTGCCTTGCAAAAGACCAAAAAACACATCTAAAATCTTATATAATTGAAATTTTTTATCCTAAAAAAAATTCTTATATTCTTTTTTGGGTTACTTTTTCTTCCAGCAATCCAGACTTAGTTAACATCCCATTCTACTACTTTGATTGATGGTACAATCTTTTATATTCAGGTAGCATGTGCATTTTGACTTTAGTGTGGTATGTAATATAAGGTGCTTTAATTAATTTAATTTTGAGGCTTAAAAAGAATGACTCCTTTTATTTATAATTTTTCTTATTACTTTCCTTGAGATTCTTGACTTTTTGTTTCCCTAAATTTTGTTTCTATTTGTCTATTTATGAACTAAGTAATTTGATTGATATAGTAACATATCTGTTAATTAATTTAGGCAGTATTTTCACTGCATAGGCATGATACAAACATAAGCCCTGAATAGCTCTTCAATTATTTACTCTTCCTTTATTCCTAGAGTGTATTTTGTAGTTACATTTCTATCAATGTTTTATATATCTTGGCAGTTTAACTCCTAGATATTTCTGCATAGTGTCATTATTTTGAATGGAATTTTCTTACTTTTTCTTCTTTTTTCTCAATAATATTGCATAGCAATGCTGATTATTTTGGAAATTTATTTTTATCCTGCTACTTTATTAAAGCTATTAATCATCTTAGTTTCTTCACTGATTTGATGGAATTTTCTATGTATACCATCTTGTCATCTGGAAATAGAGATAATTGTTACTTTTTTCTAATGGTAATATTCAAAATTTTTATTCTATTTTTGCTATAGTTAGTATTTATAGAGGGATGTCAAATAATAATGCTCTCAAGGAACTCACAGTCTTAGGTATAGACTATGGGGAAACAATTACTCACAAACAAGGTCTACACAGGCTAACTTGGAAATAAGCAACAGAGAGAACATGATTAATGTTTCACCTCTGAAAATGTCGACTATTTGTTACAAGGAAGGTCATTTAATTTCTTGTTGCTAAGACGCTCTATAGAATTGCTGTTTAAGTTGCAAGACAACGTTTCCATGCATTTGTAAGAAAGAGTTTTTATACATAGGCAGTTACTCTACAAACAATCACAGGTCTAGTGTTAGTCAACAACAGTAATCATTGTGTATAGGTGCTTATGAGAAGTATTTTAATTTCCTTTCTATTTTTATGAATTCATCTTCTTACATTTTCATTTTGCTTTTGTAGTTTTGAAAAACAAGTAACCCACTTCTTGTTTTGATGAGTTACTTCTATCTAGGGGAGTGAGAGTTCACAGTACTGTAAATATGCTTAATAAAGCAAACTTCTAGAGAGAAAAGGAACAGGGGAAAACTGTCTTATGAAGAGTTATACATTTGAGGGTGAAGGGAATATGGAAGGAGTAATGAAATCAGCACTATTAGCTTTCTGATAGTAGGGTTAGCACAATGCCTAGCTTGTAGTAGGCATTTAATAAATATTTGTTGAGTGGGATTGAATTGTTATATAGATAGATAGATAGATAGATAGATAGATGAGATAGATAACAAGAAGATAAATGATGAGTTTGGGAAGTTCATCAAAAGTATATCTATCATGGAAGCTGAATATAGTACCATGGATGACTTCAAACAGCTTATTACCTTTTGGCAAATTCTCTAAGTCATATCACCTAAAACTTTCTTAAGCAAAGAAAGTTTTCAAAGGTAGAAGTTTCAAAAGGTAGAAGAGAAGCAAGAGGAACTGATATTCTAGATTTGATTCATACCAACAAAGAGGAATTCTTTGTTAAAACAGAATTGATAGAGCCCTCTTGAAGAAAAGGATTACTTTAGCTTAGAGTTCATCACAGAGTTAAAAAAAATAGATTTGAGCAAAGGATATAAAACAAACCTGTTAGGGTCCCCATAGAATAAAATTCTACAGCTTTATCCGGCCTATGAGCAATGGAAAGCTTTCAAGGATGAAATTCTGAAGACAATAAGGTAATGTAATGGCAATTGCTTTAAAAGTTTGACATATGTGCCAAGTGAAGTCATTGTTCACCTTAGGTTTTAAGAAGATAGTAAAAAATAGAGATTATGGGTGAAATAAGATACATTTAAATGTATGACTCATTCTAATAAGGATAAAATTAGAGCATTAATGTTCAGAACAAAATGAGGTTTAACAATATAATATAAAGGACAATAAATGAGGTTTCAAATATATACATATGTATATGTATACATGTGAACATATTCATATACACATTTACATATATAATATACATGTAAAGTATGAGTGTTTGTATGTACAAAGGACAAGATTAAGAAAGTGAAAGAATTGTTCTTCATCTTTCTTGGGATGATGATAGCAGGTGAGAGAAAAAGCAAAACTTTTCAAATCTAATTTCATTTCTATTTTCTTCATGAAGGTGAATTATATTTGGATGGAAATTGACAGGAAGAAAGTAACTGATAGAAAGTTGAAGTTCAAACTAATAAAATTAGTAAGAAATGATCTAGCTGAACATAATGAATTCAAGGTGCATGACAGGGTACTGAAAAGAGATGGACATATGATTTCTGAGTGATCATTGCCTTAAGAATATGGAGGCATGCCAAAAATATAGGATATGGAAAAATGGCTTAATTTTCAGAAAATTAGAGTGAAATCAGGAAACTATAAATCAGTAAATTTTGCTTTAATTCATGACAAAATTACACATTTCTTATTAAAAGGAGGGCTAGTGGAAAACTACCAAATCAAGTAATGATGAAAACAAGTCATATAGTTTTATTGACACAGCAGAGCATGAAAATGGCATATGTATATAATTTACCTACATTTATCCAAAATATTTGAAAGTATTTCCCAAGATGCTCATGAGGAAAAGTAGAATATGTAGGCTAGAATACAAAGTACTTGAGTGGTTTCATAAGTTGATTTACTTTGATCCAAAGAGCAATCACAAATGACTCGATGGCAGCAAAATATAAATATAAGTATGGCCTACTTATCAAATCCAAAGCTAATATATATCTGAGAGAGATAGAGAGTATATTAGATGACAGAATCAGGTTCAGGAAAGTTTATGACAGGCTGGGGTAAAGGGATTAATTTAATAAGATGACATTTAACAGATAAATGTAAAAGACTTGTATAGGCATTGAAAACATTAAGTACCTGATTGGAAAAAATGACAGTTCATATGAAAAATATATTTTTATTGTTCATGAAATTGATATGGCTTAACACTTATGTAATTGAAAAAATGGGTTCTTTAAACATTAGAAATGTATCTAGGGGGTGGCTAGGTGGTGGCTAGGTGGCGCAGTGGATAAAGCACCGGCCCTGGAGTCAAGAGTACCTGGGTTCAAATCTGGTCTCAGATACTTAATAATTACCTAGCTGTGTGGCCTTGGGAAAGCCACTTTACCCCATTTGCCTTTCAAAAACTTAAAAAAAAAGTGTATCTAGTATCTAGATTCAAGATCTGCCCTTGGGATACTCTGTCTTCACCACCATGTTTAATTTTGGGAACTAGATATGTTGAAGGGCATGGAAAAGTTCAAGAAGGCGTGGGTATGCATGATAAGGATGACAGAGCAATTTATAGAAGTTAGAGAAGATTTAGGCTCAATCAAAGGAAACCCTCACAGGTACATATAAATACCTAGAAATATTTATAGAACAAATTTTCTTGGCAGATAGTGGTTTCTCCTAAAGTTAAGTCTACTTGTTGGAAATGTTGTAGAAGGGATCTCTTATAGATTATTAGTTAGACTAGATCATCTTGGATGTTGTTTCCACCTTCAAGCCTCTATGATCGTGAGAAAAAATAATCAATACCCCCAAAAGAATAAAAAGAAAAGGAGCATGCAGAGTATAAGGTTTCATAGTACCTATATTGACTTGTGCCTATGTTATAATAAATGTTATCCAAAATCTGACCGGCATATATTGGGAGTGAGGTATAACAGACATCTGGGATTTTGTCTTGGTATTAGTCAAATGTTAAAGGACTCAGAAAAAAATCCCTATTCATTATGTAAGCCTTTTGTGGAGGGTTTATTTGAGGATGGGGCAAGGAACATCCAAAGAATGAATTTTTGGGAATTCATATTTGTCAAGACATTGTCCACACTGATGAGATCATGGATTCATCAAAGTATGAAATTATTGGAGTGTCTAATAATAATAATTATTATTTCTTTATTTCTCTCACTCTTCTTATTGTCTTCTTCAAAGAAACTTTAGAGGTTATATAGTCATACTTCATCCCATATATTCATGCTTTTTGCACATGAGGAAACTGATATCCAGATATGAATTATGATGATGAATAATAATGGCTAGCATTTATATGATGATTTAAATTTGCAAAGACTTTTATATACATATATGGGTTTATTGTTCCCATTTTGCCTTGTTTTAAATACCATTAATATGGACAATATTTAGAAATGTATCACATTACAGATTTATATCTTTAGGCATATATAACATTTGTCAATATACATATGTATCTATTATATATATAAATGTGAATACATATATGAATATAACTTCAATAATTCAACTTTATATTAGATGAGAAATGTGATAGTTGTTCCAGGGTAACTGAATTTCTTTCTAAATCAATGAATTTGTTTATCCTGCAGAATTTTCAGTCTTGTAACAGATAGGGAATGAAAAATTGTGACTAAAGGGATTTTTGCATGTGTCATCTCCTTACTCTTCACCATTGGATCCTATAATTATAATTCAGACTAGTGCTCATATTTAGATAGTTTAAACTTATTTCAGCAAATAAAAAAACTATAAACCAATTTTTGGAAAAGCTGAGAAAAAGTCCATTTTTAATGACTACAAAAATCATTATATATATATATTCCATATTTCTCAAAAAATAAAATTGTCTCAATCTAGAGCATTTACATTAAAGGAAAAAAGATTGAGAATCAGGAGAGCTCAGTTCTAATATTGAACATTGCCAACTAAATAAATGTTTATTTAACATTTCTGGGACTTATTCAAAAGTAAAGGAGAGGCAATATTTTTTAAAGTCTTTTTAAGTTTTAAACATTCTGATTTAGATTTATTCCACCATTAAAATATCTTAACAAAAAATTCACCATTGAAGTTGAAATATTTTTATGTTTTTATGTATAATTTAAGCATTTCAGCATCTCTGCCCATAGAAAAAGTAGTAATTCAAAATAAAAGCCAAAGCACCTGTAATTGGAATATACAGATAACTGAGGAAGATCTTTCTCTCCTTCAAATCTATAAGTATAATTTTCTTTAGTTTTGAAATTATTCTTAGACTATTTTTCTTAAGCAAGACATATATAGATTTTATGAAACAAAGGAAGCAGAAAGAAACTTTTCGTGAATATCTGTACTGATGGAGAAATCTTTTCATGTTGCAAAGATGTGCTAAGCTCTGAAAAACCATCCAAGTATTCAATCTTTAGATCTTTCTATCACTGCATCCTGGAAGTGTGGTAGAGGAGAACAAACACTGAAATAGGGAATTGTGAGATCTATGTTCTTCTCAGAGATGTAACTAAAAATATTTTACCTGTAAGTAAAATTTTTTGGGGGGGAGCAACTGCTATTCATAGCATAGGGATCAGGTAAATCAAAGTGCATATTCAAACTATGAGAGGAGGAGTTGGATCTTCACTATTGCTGGGGTTTGGAAAGAATCTTTGGTCTGTGGGATCCTAGTAATGGAACTTGGGATGAGTGGAAATAAAACAAGACAATGTATGATGGCTATATTATGGGAGGAAATTCTGACTACTGACATTTGTCCCCTGAGCAATAATTTTGGACAAGTGCTTCTTAAGACTATTTCTCTCTGAGTCTGTGACTCATATGAAGCTGGAAAAACCACTTTACCTTTGTGGGCTTTAGTTTACTCATACAAAATGGAAAGTTAGACTACATGAAATTTATTCCTGTTTTTATTGTCTATGGTTCTGCATTAGGAAACTGCACAAATAAGTGGATTTTTGCCAGTAGCTTGTGAGTTTTCATTTAGAATAATGAAGGATTTGATGAAGTAGGAAATTCAGGGTTAAAATTCCACCTATGGGTCACTTTTTTTTTTGTCTTTTATTTTTGGTTAGCTTTGCTAGTTAAAGCAATCTTAGTGTTTTCCTCATATAAAAAATACAATGGATTTTGTGTTGTTTTTTTCATTCCCTTTACCCAGATAAATTGATCCTTTTTGGATATAACTTTCCAGTCTCAGCTGAATTTTTGGCATCTGTTGTAAATTCATCTTGAGCTGACTCTTCACAGAAGCCTGAAGGATAAATCTCACATTTTTTACCCAAAGTCTGCCTAGTAGACAGACAGATGTATAAGTTAAGGCTTTCGGTCTTGAGAAAATATCTTGTAACCTCTACTTTTGAAGAGAAATAATATTGGAAGCATAGCCTGTTATGCACTCTAGTTATCCATCACTTTCTTTTTGGTTCATGGCAGTTTCAATCCTAACTTTCATTTAGTCCACATGTAATCTAGGATGAATGGAATCAACAAAATTTTCACACTTGGAAGAGACTTTCTTGAACAGTTAGACTAGGGTTTTTTTTTAAATCTTGGTGCATATACTTGTATGTTTGTGGCTGTGTGTCCATGTGTGTGATGTATCTATATGATGGTCTCCTTTTGTGGTTGGTTGAAGCCTATAAGTCTCTTCTAAGAATAATGTTTGTTGCCTATATTCGTAATTGAGGAGAAGCTAATTTTCTCAAAAATGAGAAAATTAAGATGTATTTTATTTTCCTTCCAAGTTCAGAGGACCCTTTAGATCTGTCTGCAGACCACTAATTGATAACCTCTGACACAATTCAACAGATTCCAGAAAAATATTCCTTTTACAAAGATAGCTGGGAAATAGTCATCCAGCTTTTGCTTAAGAATCACGAGTAAAGGGAACTCAATTGCTTCTCTAAGCAGTCCATTTCCATTCTGTTCTGAGAAAGCTCTGTTAGAAAGTTTGTTTTTTTTATTAAACATAAATTTGCTTCTCTGTAACTTCCTGTAGGTTCTACTAGATTTGATTTCTGGAGCCCAAGTGGGAGTGCCATGCAGGTTTCAGGGGATAGGTTGCAGGAACACAATGCAAGTTCAGAGAATACCAAGTGATTTTACTTAGCCAGAACATGGTCACAAAGAGGAGTAATATTTGATAAGGTAAGTTGGAGTCAAATTGTAACTAAACCACTGGTTGAGAAAACTAAAGAGATGCCAAAGGTTTCTGAGGAGGTAGATGATATAGGAAGACTCATGCTTTTGGTATCTCTGTGGAGGATGGATTGGAGGGGAAAGTCTGGAAACAGGTAGTCCAACAAGAAGGCTATTGCAATAGTTTTAGTAGAGAAGTGAAAAATAATAAAGACCTGAACTATTATCCTGGAGGCATACTTGTAGAGAAAGGAAAGACTATTCAAGGTATTAAGATGGAATTGAGACTTGGCAATTGATTAGATTTGGAGGGTGAGAGAAAGAAGAGTCAAAGATAAATCATGATTTGTCAATAAAGAAGGATGGCAACATGCTTAACAGAAACAGGGAAGTTTGGAGGAGCAAAGGATTTGGAGCAAAATGATTTTTCTTTTGATCATAATGAGTTTGAGAGGTCTAGATCTATAGCACCTAAATAGTGATGCAGGATGGAGTTTAGGTAAGAGATCTGTTAGGCTGGATATATATTCATAAGATTTTTCTATTTAGCTCAATTTTTGGAAAATTAAAAAGGAGTGGGCAGAGATGCTGTCATTCTGACCTAAGTAGGTTATTCAATTTAATATATTTTTAAATTTCTTCAACTTAATTATGAATGTTCTACTGCAATTACTTAATCAAGGCATTCCTTTAGAAATCATTCTTTAAAAGACAGTGTGATGTTTTTGTCACTGAAAAAGGGTTGAGATTTAGAGACAAACCCTGAATAGGTTTAATTTCACTAAGTACTTCTTTATTTACCTCTCAAGACAAACAATGATAGGGTATTAGGTACAATAGTTACATCAAATTCTTGCATGGATAATGAGGAAACCAGAGATATTTGAATTAATATATCTATTTTTGATTTTAATATTTTAATACATTGATACTAGTAATTTAATGATTGTGGATACTCTTGCCACCAATGTAGGTCAAAATATCTCTGATTTAGTAGATGATAGTCTTGAAGTATTCTATGAGCAAAGGTTCATCACAACATGATAAATATGATCATTAGTCTCTCAAATTTAACATAGATATTTTTAGGAGATCAATCAATCAATCAATCATAAACATTTATTAAGACTCTACTATATGCCAGGTCTTATGTATTTTAAATTTAATTCATTCAAACTTTTGGTCTGCTAACTATGATTTTCTGGTAGGCCTAGTGAGACTTTCCAGAGCTTGTTGGCAAAAATTTAAAGACTGCAGGTTTATTGCTATGCCATGAAAGTTATTTTTACAATGTAAAAAAGAAAATTACTGTCTAATTTTATTTTTAACTTTTCAATTATAAAATCTGATATATAGAAAAGGTATTAAATTTAAAGTAAGCTTCTTACATACAAATAATACATCAAATAATATAAGTTCACAAATAAATACATTTTATGGGTATGTGTGCCTAAGCATATATCTATGTACATATTTGGTTTTGAATATATACACATACCTTTGTTACAAAATAAAATTGGTTTACTTTGTTGCTTTGTTTTCTTCTACTTAAATAAAATGATTTTGGACTCTTCACTTTTGAGTATTTTCTTCTTTTCAGCAAATACTATGGTGTTAATAATAAATATATCATTAGCACATTGTAGAGATTTTAATTGAACACAAAATAACCTAGACTCTTTATTTTCCCCAGAATAAGTCTTATCTCCAATGGTTCAGATCTAATGCAGAGTCTTCTGAGTTTTCCCTATGTCCTCAGTTATTCCTAATTCTCTCATTCAAGTACGTTCTATATTTCCAGAAGGGATACAACTTGCCTTTCTTTTTCTTTCTTTTCTTTTTTTTATCATTTCAAACAGTTGGAAATAAAGTAAAATAAAAACTTAAGAAATGAATCAGATTTCCCCATAATGAATAAGCTTTATTTTTACTTTACTCAGCAGAATCAGGGTTCTTTACCACTCCACAGTTTTTTTTTTTTTTGGAGGAAGATAGTACATTCAAAGTCAATAGAGACAATTGTTATAATAATTCATATAGAAAGGAAAGTAACTCTGGATCAAAATACAAGATGATTGGGGTTTTGAATCATATTATTTTACTTGGCATTATTTCAAGTTTGTCTGAAGTATCTCTAATCTTCCTTTTGAAGAACGATAAAGGCAAATGGAGGTCTTCAAAGAAAAAACTGAATGTCTATTTTGTCAGGAGAGTATTAGAGATTTTTGTTCAGAGGGAGAGAAATAGCTTCTGAGGTCTGTCTGCAAGTGAGAAAATGTACTCTTTGAGATGAAATAGGAATAGGAAAAAAAATTAGACTAATTTACCCAATTCTTCATGGTAACTTTCTTCTCTCAATCTCTCCTACTAACTTCTGTCTCTAAGACATTGTACATGCTCTTTTTCTAGAATAACCTTTTCCATTCTTTTTGGCAATCCAAATGCCAGTCATTCTTCCAAAGTTTAACCTCTTTCATGAAATTTCCCTTTCTCCTTTGACTCTTCTCCAGTTATCTCTACATTGATTTTTTTCTAGCACTTATATTAGTTGCCCTCATAAAACCAACATATTATTAACAATTTATTTCTTTAACTTAGCCATGAGTTATAGTTTATTTTATAATGAAACTCTTAAGATGCTAGAGATCAGGGAATATGTTTTTATACTTATTTTGTATTTCTATAAGTATCTCAGCCAGAGCTAGCAAATTTTAAATATTAAAAATAAAAAACAAAAACAAAAAAAGAAAAGAAAGTTTGCTGTATTCAATTTGAATTCATCTGAATGAATGGTAACTTAAAAGGAATTCTTGATGATTATTGCCATTTAGATGCCTTTCATAGCTACATGAGGGAGACAACAAAGTGAGTAAATGTAGGATGAAGGGCAGGCTTGGCTTCCTACTCACTTTTCCCTTCTTGTCTTGCCAGCCACAGAAAGGTCTTTCAGGATTCCCCTCTGGCTCTTTGGGAGTTGAGTAATGTGTACATTTTTTAAAATATTATTTCTTCACAATCATTTTTACTCCTCTCTATCTCTCACTGGGAAATTTCACTTGCTTTTTGTTTAATTCAGCACTACATAAATATGTTGGCATGCTCTACTATTTTCATTCCTACTGTGAAAATATTTTGCAAGCTGCAATTTCTTTAGTACTTATTTTTTTTTCAAATACATTGATCATAAACTTATTTTCCAAGCTGAATAGGCTTATAGGGACAATTTTATCCATATGATTTAATTTACAGATGAGAAAATTGAGGCTCATACAAGTTAAAGTACTTGCCTAAGCTCACATAACAATATGATAATGGATTTAAGTCTAGAAAATAGGCATTCTGATTCCCAAACTCATGCTTTTCCTATTGTCTCCCATAGTCTTCTATTAAGCAGCAAACTAAAGGAAGTACAGAGCACTGACTTTTGAGTCAGGAAAACCTGAATTCAAATTCAGTCACTTACTAGCTGTGTGACTCTGGGCAAGTCACTTAACTTTTGTTTGTCTAAATCACTGGAGAAGGAAAAGGAAAAACCATTCCAGTATCTTGGTCAAGAAAATCATGAAGAGTCTGACATGAGTGAACAATGACAAAGAAAATACACTGACACTGTCTTTGAAAGGAAGGACAAATACAGGGGATAACATGCTAGATTAGAATTCACATGATTAAAATGAATAAATATCTACTAAGAACATCTGTATAAAGAGAAATGATTTATATAACAACAAATTTAGCCAGCCTAGCTGTCAGATAATTTGGACTTAGAAGCAGCATAGCAAGTCATAATGGATAGCATGCTGGATTTGGACTCTAAATTTTATAAGTATATATGAAAATTATATATTTCTATATTATGAACAATATATCTCTATATATCTAAAGCATATAAATACATTTGTCCATTTGCAAATATTATGTATAATATATTTTTATATAAATTATATAATTTTGTAAACCATTCTGTAAATATTAGCAATTGTTATTATTTGATATTTAATGCAGTTCTCTCACCAGTCAAATCCCTGGTCTTTGAAGTATTGATATGACTAAGCAAGTCCCTTCCTTTCAGGTTCCTCATTAAAAGGAGGTAGTTGGGTTAAATGTACACTAAGATACCTCTAGGTTTCCATCCTATGAATAAACTGTGTGAGTAATATAAGATTTTGTAATCTGCAAATAAATGCTTTGTATTCTTTATTTGGTCTTTCCTATGGACCTTTATTTTTGCATAGGTAAAAGTGAAGTCAATGAAGGTCAACCTGAATTCAAATACAGCCTCAGGTACTTATTTGCTGTGTGACTCTGACCAAGTCATTTAACTAACTCATTTCCTCATTTATAAAATAAGGATAATAACAGTAATATCTCCCAGGGTTGTGAGGATTAAATGAGATAATATTTGTAAAACGCTTAGCAATGCCTTTTATGTTGTAGGTACTATATAAATGTTCATTATTTTCTCTTGTTATCACTAATAAAAATTCCATTATTATTATTATTATCACAATCTGTAGCCTGGTCCTTCCTGCACATGAAATTAAAACCTTTATCTGTATCCTTAGTGCTTTGGACAGTGACTAAGAACACTTTAGGTTTCAATCGTTGTTTGATCAGTTGATTTTAATTGAATTGAGTTTTGAAATCACACTATTTATTTACATAAGTAAGTATACAATGACTTCTCATCCATCTCAGTTGATGTTTAAAATCTAAAATGAGAATTCGGATCATAAGACTATTTGCAAAGGATGAAAACAATATTTTGTGTTTGCACATTTTTAAAAGAACATCCTTCCTTTATATTCACTCTAAGGTGTGTTTGCCTCAGGGACATTCTGCATCTGTGTCTGTCAGGTCTGATTGACTCAAGGAGAGTAGTGCAGGGCATTAGCCTGAAGGATAGGCTCTAGAAGTGTTCTGTGGGACAACTTGGGAGATCAATGAAATGTCTCATCTCCTGGATGCCTTCAGATTATATCTCAATTAATTTATTCAGCAGTCTTTTATTTAATGTTCAGCTCTGTACTGAGAATCTTGCTAGGCACTATGGGTAGAGAAAAAGAAATAGAATAAGAGAATAATAAGTAGAATTTATGTAGTAATTCTGAGGAGTGCAAAATGGCATGCATTTGGTTCTGTCAAAGTATATCACTTATTATAAGTTTTTATCACTATTTCTGGTCAAAGACGGATACTTCTTGGCTATTGTGAAGAATGGAATGTACCCTCCTTAGACTTTGAAAGAAGACTTGCCCTGCTCTCTTTAATCCTTTTAGAATTTGAAAGGAAAATCTTGTCCTACCCTCATTAAACCAATAAAGACTTCCATTCTCCTTTAGACTTCAAAAACAAGTACTCTCTGTGCCCTCCTGGTAACTAACCTTAAAAAAATTTTATCTCCAATCCAGAAAATAGCATTGTAGAAAAATGGTTCTCTGCGATCAAATAATAGAATGCTCTCCAGGCAAGATTAAGGTTTTGTATTGGTTCTTGTCCTTCATTATCAAAGAAGACCGAAATGACATCTCTATGTTTGAGACAATTTACAGTGTTCCAACTGTGGCTGATCAGACCAATAGGACCTCAGAATGCTCTACCACAGGTTGGCACAAATAGTCCATGTGAACACCTGCAGTGGGTCCTCTAAACTCATAGATGTTATATTTCTTTGAGCTGCTTCAATTTTGCCTTCCTCATAGAGCACAGTCCCCTCACTGATGAGGACATGCCAAGCTGGGTGGTCCTGTGCCAGTGTCTCTCATGCTGTACAAGCAATTCTAAAGTTCTTCAAGAAATCCTTCAGGGTGTCTCTGTATTGCTTCTTTGGACCCCTTATGATCCCTGGTCCTGTATGAGTTCCACTCTTGTTATGTATACTGTTTCCCTTGCCCTTGTTACTTTATAAATTTTCTGATCTCCTTCAGCTTGGGGAGATAATTCTTAGATGGTCTCTATTACTTACTGGTGGTGAATAAATCCCAGAGAATAAAGCTTCATGTCTTATCTTTGTTCATTATTGTTGTCATGTTATTTAACTCTAGGGTTTTAAGGTCCTTAATTTTGACAGCTCTTATAACAACCCTATGAGGGGGGTGGCTAGGTGGCGCAGTTGATAAAGCATAGGCCCTGGAGTCAGGAGTACCTGGGTTCAAATCCAGTCTCAAACACTTAATAATTACCTAGCTGTGTGGCCTTGGGCAAGCCACTTAACCCCATTTGCCTTGCAAAAGAAACCTAAAAACCCCCAACCCTATGAAGTATTATTATTGTTGTTTTTATTTTCATTTTAAAGATGAGTGAACTGGAGTTTATAGTTGTTAAGTGACTTATTCAAGTCATTTGTCTGAGGCAGGATTTGTTCTCATATCTTCCTGTTTGAAAATCCAGAACTATATCTGCTTTACTACCCAGCTGGAAAACAGAGCTTGCTTTTTGGAAATATGCAGCCTAGCAGGGTCAGCATTGCATATACACATCATTAAAAATGGTTCAGAGTAAGATCCTACCTCAGGTTCTAAAATACACAAGACATTGTATTTCTCATCCTCATTTTACAGAGAAAGCACCTGAGGTCAGCAGAGGTTAGATGACTTGTTAGTCATTTTTTACTTTGTAGGTTAAAAGTACCCCTTTTTGGTGGAGCCAAGATGGCAACAGGAGAAGAGCCTTTCCTAGGTGTTCTTTCCATAATATTTCAAAAACCTTAAAATTATGACTCTAACTAAATTTTCAAGAGACAGAACCCATAGAAAGATCCAGTGAGGCAATTCTCCAGACCAAGTTAACCTGGAAAACAGTGGAAAGGCTCCGCTCCATAGGGTTAGAGTGGCAGCCTGCCAGAGTAAAAAAAACTTCAGCTTTCCGGAGGCAGCCTTAGGCCTCCTGGGAGCTGTGGCTCATGGCAGCAGGGGGCAGTTTCCTGATCTACACCCTGAGGAGCACCGGACACAACTTGGAGGATCAGGGTGGTTGTGGCAGTCAGTGAGGTCAACTTAGCAGTGGTCACAGCAGCCCAGATACAGGAAATGGAAGCAGGCATGGAGCCCACAAGCAGGAGGCAACTGAGCCCTGAGTGCTCAGCCCATCGAAGGTAGGGGAGACATCCAAGGTCTGTCCTCTGTTCCTAGAATAGGACTCTGACATTCAGATCCTGATTGCAGTCTAGGCCCCCAATAGAACAGCCCCCCCCACCTCAGCCCCATGGCAGAGTGGTGCTCTTGTGGTCATTCACAGACCGGGGGGGACGTCAGAGCCTCACACACTGAGATCCTTGTTGGGGGGGGGGGCGGTGTCTTAATAATACTCAAAAAACTCAGGAAGCACTCCAAAACAAGGCACAGGCTGGGAGAAATGGGTAAACAGAGAAAAAAGAGGAATACCAGTGAGAAATACATTGCCTATGATCCCAAGAAGGATAAAAATACTCAATCTGAAGATGAGGAAGTACAAGATCCTGTATCTAAAGACTCTAAGAAAAACATAAGTTAGGCTCAGGCAATGACAGAGCTCATAAAAGATTTTGAAAATCAAGTAAGGGAGATAGAAGAAAAATTGGGAAAAGAAATGAGAGAGATGCAGGAAAAGCATGAAAATGAAGTCAGAAGCTTAGTCAAGGAGATCCAAAAAAAAATGCTGAAGAAAATAAATGTTAGAAACCAGCATAGGTCAAATGGATAAAACAGTTTAAAAAAAAGTTATTTCAATTTGGATCAGTATACAACATGGAGACAATGTAAAGACTGACAAATTGCTTTCTGTGGGGGGGGTGGGGGGAGGGAAGTAAGATTAGGGGGAAAAATTGTAAAATTCAAAATAAATAAAATCTTTAATAAAATAAGGGAAAAAAATTATTAAGAAGAAAAATGCTTGAAAAGGCAGGATTGGCCAGATGGAAAAGGAGAGAAGAAAACTGTCTGAGGAAAACAAATCCCTCAGATGTAGAATGGAGCTAAAGGAAGTTGATGACCTTACAAGAAGTTAAGATACAATACTTCAACACCAAAAGAATGAAAAATTAGAAGAAAATGTGAAATATCTCATTTAAAAAAACAACTGATCTAGAAAACAAATTCAGGAAAGATAATTTGAAAATTATTGGGATAACTGAAAGGCATGATCAAGAAAGATCCTTGACCTCATTTTTAAAGAATTCCTACAGGAATATTGCCCAGATATCCTAGAAGCAGAAGGCAGATAGAAATTGAGAAAATCCACCAATGTCCCCCAGAAAGAGACCCCCCCTCTCCAAAAAAAACTTCCCCAGGAATATTATAGCCAAGTGCCAGAACTCCCTAATCAAAGAGAAAATATTACAGCCAGAAGGACACAATTCAAATACCATGGCACTGCAGTCAGGATCACACAGGACTCAGCAACAACTATATTAAGAGCTTGTAAGGCTTGGAATATAATATCCTGGAAGTTAAAAGAGCTTGAAATGCAACCAAGAATCAATACCCAGCAAAACTGAACATCCTCTTCCAGAGGAAAAGATGGACTTTCATTGAACCAGGGGAATTTCAATTGTTCCTGTTGAAATAACCAGAGCTGAACAGAAAGTTTGACTTTCAAGTACATCAGGTAAAGTATAGAGAGTGGAGGAGAAGGGTAAAATATAAGGAACTTAATGATGATGAACTTCATGTATTCCTGCACAGAAAAATGATACTGATAATACTCATATGAAACCTCTCATCTAATAGAGCAGGTAGAATGAACTATATAGATGATGCACAGGAGAAAGCTGAATTTGAATATAATATATTGTAAAAATGGAGTCAATGGCTAAAAGGGAAATCTACTCGGAGTAAGAGAAAGGAGAGGGGGAAATAGGTTAAGATATTTAATATGAAAGATTTTTTTTATTTTATTGCAATGAGCTATTGCAATGATATGGAAGGAGGGGAAGGTGAGGGGGAATGAGGGAACTTTCACTCTCATCAGGGGTGGCTCAGAGAGGAAACAGCATATACACTTAATGGAGTATAGACATCTAAAGTTAAAAGGAGAAAAGGGGGAAAGGGGTAAGGGTATGGATGTGGGTAATAGAGGAGAGGGTGGATCATGGGGGAGAATGGTCAGATATAACACATTTTCTTTTTTACTTCTTGCAAGGGACTGGGATTGGATGGCCTGTTCAGGACCATGGGACCTGGTGGTTTTCTGGGTCTCAGGGGTGGTACGTGGGCTCGGGGCCTCTTGGCCCCAGGGCTGGTGATTAGTCCACTGCACCACTCAGCTACTCTACAGCACATTTTACAAGTGGGACAGAGTGAAAGAAGAGAAAAAAATATATTATATGGTAGTGGGGAGGTTTGGATAGGTGGAATTATGATCAGCAACAACAATGGTACAAAAGCATGGAAGTAGCTTTTGTGATGTACTTATCATAAAGAATGTGATCCACCCAAAACACAGCTGGTGGTAATGGAAAAAAAGTACCCCTTTTAATACCAAACAGGTATAAATAGCAAAGTCAGGATTCAAATTCAGGAAATCTTATTTTAAACTGAGCTCACTTTCTCCCATAGCATATTGCCCCCTGTCTACCGGGCAATATATAATGAATATGAATTGACATTTTGCATATAAAAATACAGGTAAAGAAGAATGTTCATATGTATATGTGATAAGGAATGATCAATCATATAATGTTAATCAGAGAAGTCTGAAGAAAGTGTTTTCCTCCCACCCTCCCCTTACCCTTAAAGCATTTACTTTATTATTTCACTGATGTGCTTTCTCATAAATATCTAGAGAGATAAGATTAGGGGTGGTGAATTAATTCCCTTAAGAATATTTCCCAAATTATTTTATATCTATAGCATTTAATTTTATCTTGATCTAATTTTTTTCTGAAGATTTTATTTATTTTGAGTTTTATACTTTTTCCCCTAATCTTGCTTCCCTCCCCCACCACCACTGAAGGCACTTTGCCTCTATACATTGTTTCCATGGTATACATTGATCCAAATTGAATATGATGAGAAAGAAATCATATCCTTAAGGGAGAAAAATAAAGTATAAGAGATACAAAATTACATAATAAGATAATGTGTTTTTTTTCTAAATGGAAGGTAATAGTCTTTGGTCTTTATTCAAACTCCACAATTCTTTCTCTGGTTTCCTCCAGAAGTCTATCATATCTAGGTTTTCTAACAATCATTTGCCTCCTTAACTTCTTTTTTTGTTTAATGCTATGATTTGATTTATCTAAATCTGACAGTGGGAGGTTGAGGTCTACAACTAATAGAGTTTTGCTGTCTATATCTTCCTGTAGTTTTTCAGATTCTCCTCTAAGAATTTAGATGCTATACCAATGGGTGCATACATATTCAGTAATGAAATCACTTTATTGTCTATAATACCTTTTAGGAGGATATAGTTTCCTTCCTTATCTCTTTTAATGAGAACTATTTGGCAGCTGCTTTGTCTGAGATAAGGATTGTTACCCCTGCTTTTTTCACTTCAGCTTAAGCAAAATATATTTTGCTCCAATCTTTTACTTTTACTCTATATGTATCTCTCTGCTTCAAATGAGTTTCTTGTAAGCAGCATATTGTAGGATTCTGTTTTTTAATCCACTCTGCTATTTGCTTACATTTTTAAGGTAGGAATTCATCGCATTCACATTTACTAACTCTTTATTGTCCTCCATGCTATCTTCCCTCTGATTGTATTTTTCACCAATTCCCCAGTATTTTGTTTCTGAATATTGCCAACTTCAGTGTGTTTGCCCTCCTATATCCACCCCTCCCCTTTCTTTCCCCTTTCCCTTTTTTTCCTTTTTCCTTCCCTTCCTTCTGTAAGTTCCCCTTTTTCTCCCTTTCCCTGTCTTCATCCCCCTCCCCTTTTCCCCTTTTAATACTTTAAAGGTAAAATGTTTCTTAAGTTAACTGAATGTGTAAGTTAACTTTAAACCAAGTCTGATGGGTGGAGGATTCATATGTTTCTCATCTTCTACCTTCTTCCCCTTTATTACAATGGGTCTATTGTACCTCTTTATGTAACGATATTTACCCCATTCAATCCCCTTCCATCCTCCCATCTCCTTCCTGTCCCCCATTTTTAAGGAGGTAATGTTTTTAAATCATTCTATCTCAGTCATAGAAAATCATGAGTATCTAACACTTCTGGCTAAGCATATTCTCTCTAATAAGAGTTACAATTCTCAAGAGTTATGAGAATCTTTTTCCCATACTAGGATATAGCCAATTTCATCTTATTGGATAGCAGTTTTTTTTCTCTTCACCCCATTTCTTTTTTTAGCCTGTTCATGTGTTTCTTGAACCTCCTGTTTGATGTCCAAATTCTATTTGGCTCTGGGATTTTCATCAGGAATTGTTGAAAGTCTTCCATTTTGTTAAATGACCATCTTTTCCCCTGGAATATAAGGCTCAGTTTTGCCAGATAGTGGATTTTTGGCTGTATTCCAAGTTTCCTTGCTCTTCGGAATATCTCATTCCAGGCCCTTCGATTCCTTAATGTTGATGCAGCCAGTTCCTATGTAATCCTTACTGTGGCTCCTTGGTATTTAAATTGTTTCTTTCTGGTTGCTTGCAGGATTTTCTCTTTTATCTGATAGTTCTGGAATTTGACCCCAACAATCCTTGGTGTTTTCATTTTAGGATCTCTTTCTGGAGGGGATTGATATATTCTTTCAATAACTATTTTGCCCTCTGGTTGCATGATATCAGGGTAGTTTTCCATCACTAAATCCTGTAATATTAAGTATAGGCTTTTTTTCTCTTCAATGTTTTCAGGAAATCCTATAATTCTCGGCTTATCCCTCCTCAATCTAATCTTGAGGTCAGTGGTTTTGCTGATGAGGTATTTTATATTTTCTTCTATTTTTTAGAGTTTTTGGTTTTGTTTAACACACTTTTGCTGTCTCATGAAGTCCTTAGTTTCCACAGACTCCTTTCTTTTTTTTAAGAGAAGAATTTTCTCCATTTACCTTTTCACAACTCCTTTCCCAATGGTCAATTCTATTTTTGTAAGAGTTTTCCATTTGACCAATTGAGAGAATTCTTTTCTTGTTGCAACATGTTAATTTTCTCTTCCAGATTTTCCAAATTATTTTTTAAATTCCTTCTTTATTTCTTCAAGGAAATCTTTCTGTGCTGGAGAGCAGGTCATATTCTCCTCAGAGGTTCTAGGTCTCTCTGAGTTAGTGTCTTTTCCTTCCAAGAATTTTTCTATGTACCCTGGCCTTTCTTCATTATCCTAAGACCTTGTGTTGGAGAGGGGCTGGTTCACAGAGGCTTTACTCACTGAGTGTAATACCTCCAACTGACCAGTAGGGGGTGCTGGTTGCTTTCTCTGGAGTGTCTGTGACCTTGATTGAGGCCTTCTCCCTTGGCCTGGAGGGACTGGTTGAAACTGTTGAATATTTTTATCTTTTATCAATGGTGGACTATACCCTGGGGTATGATGTTCATTCTCCCTATTCACAACTGAGGTCTGCTGCTTGGTCTTATCCTGGGGCAGAAGGTGGGCTGTAATTGTGTTTGTTCTGGGAAGAGGCTTCCCTGAAATGAAGATATGGACTCTGAGTTCCTCCCAACCAGAGGAGCCCAGGTATCAATGTCTGCAGCTCCCCCGCACGGGAATTCTCCTCCAGCCCTGCTGGCAAGCTATAGATAGTCAGCGCCATAACCAATGCCTCTGCTCCCTAGGTGGCCTGTGCCCTTATGGCTGACCAGGCTCTTGCTCAGCTGATAGAGCCAGAATGGTTCTCAGGCCTTCAGGCTCCTGGGCTCCTGCCCTGCTGCTAATCAGGCTAATTTGAGGCTGATCCAGGCTCCCAGTCTCACCTTGTCCAGCTCCCAGTAGAGTCCACCCTCTGTGCCTGGACTTACCCATGATCTTGGAAGACAGATCCTGAGGTAGATGTTCTTCTGGCTTTTATTTCTGGGTTTTGTAGATCCTATTTCTGTTAAGAGGTTTGTTCCATATTCTATATGAGGGAAGATCAGGAGATGTTTAGCAGTGTGCCTGTCTGTTTTCAGCCATCTTGGCCGGAAGTCCTCTTGATCTAAAATTTTGACAGTATGTTCTAAAATGGATTTTATGCTATTTGATGAAAATAAATTATAACAATTTTGACAAATTAAGGAACAGATGTTATAAAATGATTTGATAATCAATGAACAATTTAAACAAAATAAGCATAAAATACTTAAAATCAGCAAGAATGCATTGATTAGCTGAAAGTGCACATTTATACTCTGTATAAGCTTTGTTTAAGGTGATTAATGTTTTAAGAGGAAATGCCAAATTAATTAATAGTCTAATTTTAAAATAATTACTCCACACTCCTCTTGCAGTATATCATTCTGATTTGATTTATAAGGAAAAAAACCAATTAGTTTAAAAGTTAACATTCGTTTTTTGAATTATCCACAATAGGGTATTTAATTCTGGAGTGTTTTTAGATATATATCTTTCAAAATCTACCCATCACATAAAAAAATTTATTCCATACGTAGTAAGCTACCACGTGTTCCATTCAGTGAATTTTTCCAAGTTTAATTTGGTGACATTTGCTTTTCTTTTGATGTGTTCTAAGATTAGAGGACTTAAAAAGATCAAGTAGCCTATTCTCTATATTCAAGAATGGAGTTTCATCAAAACTTTGCCATAGTTTTTTCTCCTTTCTCTGCAATACATTTGAAGGAAAATAAACAATAAATTCTATAGGTGACATACTTTATCTTACTCTGCATTCCAATGGACTAATGGGGTAACCTCTCAAATTGAAATATGGCTTTCATTGAATATGAAACCGAAGCCCCAAATTTTCTCTCTAAACATTATATTAGAATGATATATGGGCATTTGGGTTATTCAGTAGAGAAAATGTCAGACCTGAGGTCAAGAAGACTCATCTTCCTTAACTGATGTCTGACCTCACACAACTTACTGTGTGATGCAGACCAGTCACTGTTTGCCTCAGTTTCCTCTTTTGTTAAATGAGCTGTAGAAAAACATGGCAAAATACATAACTATCTTTGCCAAGAAAACCTTAAATTGGATCATGCAGAATTGGAAAGGCCTGAACAACAACAGCAACAACAATTATCTTTGGGGAGGAGAGAGTGTTTTTTTTTTCATTGAGTTTGCTATTTCAAGATGATTAGTATGAGATCTAGGTAGCATAATGGGCAGACTAGAGTTCAAAAAGTTTAAGTCCAATCCTTCTTCAGACACTAGTTGGGTGATCCTGTGCAAGTCACTTAATTGACCTTAACTTCAGAATCCTTATCTATAAAATGGGGATAATAATAACACCAATCTCACAGGGTTATTGAGAGGATCAAATAAGACATTTTAAAATACCATGTAAATATTAGTGGTATATAAAATGAGTATCCTAGTATGTGTAACCATTGTGTTATCCATAGCCTCTAAAACTCTTATTTTACTATTTGAAAATTAGTTATACCCTTTTCCCTGATTCTTATTGCCATATACATAATAGTATGAATAGTATGTTTAACCTTAGAATGATAGAAAAATTGAGAATCTTGAAAATAATTTAGTTCAACCTCTTTACAGATGAGGAAATAAAGGTATGTGTGATTAAATAAACTTTAAGAGGATACAGTTAGTGAGAGTCATAATTCAAACCCAGATCTTCTGAGCTCCTAGATTTACTTTCTAGGATTAATATTAAGGGAGTCTCATTCCTTCTATTAAAAAATTCTTGTTTATTAGGTTTCTTTTAAACCATCTTAATCTATTTCTCATTCTGGGCCACTGAGCTAGGAATAATTTATGCAGTTGCATCAAGGCCTAATATCATAGATCATGAATTAATTAAATACTGAGTTATTTTTCTACTCTTCCTAAGTAGTAAATTTCCAGGATGGAACTTCCCTTCCCATTTTTCTATTCTTTATTGTTCTAAGCAGTCATTACAATAAATGTTTATTTGTATATAAATATATTACTGCTAAAGGATATATCCCTTATCATTTACTGAATATGTGTTTGAGAACTAAGCAATATATGAAAAGAAAAAACCCCAAAACAAACAAAAAACAACAAAGAACAACCTGCCTTCTGAGCAAACAAATCATGGAATTTATATTCATTCTGGAACCCATGTTCAGTGATAGCCTCCCACTCCCATTTAATCTCTTTCTGACCAGTAGTCAGATTTCCTGGCTTGAGAGGTCCTAAAGCTTATGTTGATTTTTCTGCCATCATCAGGCCACACTACTGGTGCTCTATTCTTATGGACTCCAGGCCTGCCTCCATCCTACCTCTTTCCTTACCCCTCTTCCCCATATCATAGATTTCTCCTTCTGACCTCCTAAATTATCTTGTGTTCAAGAACATCTCACCCTGATGTCTCTATCGCTCCAGAATTGGATTTGGAACACTATTTTAAAGTTAGGAAGGGAATGCTGGGAGAGTTCAACTGAGTGCTGCCATCTTGGCTCAACCCTTAGAAGTCTCATGGTCTCCACCAACACAGACTATATTCATGAATTACTATGTTTGAAAACTTCAATCCAGTGCAAACAAGACTTCTGAAATTAACTCAATGATTACTTAGATTTCATCCATTTCTAGACCTCTTTTCTCAATATTCTCCCTGGTAGGACCTGCCATAGCTTGACATTTACTTATCTCTCCAGGTTATACTTCTGACTGCCAGATTTTCTCTACAATAGCCCTATCACCACTTCATCTTGGAATTCACTCATGAGAAGAACAGGACACTTCTGTCTGCTTTGATCTTTCCTTCTTACTTGCTGGTTTAGTAGACCAGGTTAGTCATGACCTTGTTCCACTCCAGGCTGCATTAGGGGACACTTTCAGTACAATCCCATAAATTTTCTTTCTCTTTCCCCTTTTTTATCTCCTTTTGTTGTGTATCTTATCCAATTAATCAAAAGTTGTTTGAGGTCATGGACTGTCCTTTTTTTCTGCTGGTCCTTTGCATAAGCCCAGGTTTAGCACATTAGTATTTAATAAATGTTTTTTTGACTTGACCCAGACTTCTAGAATCCTCATCTCCATGCCATGAAGATGAAAGGATGGTAGACTATATTGAAAGACTCAAACAAGAGAAGTGAAAAAATTGCCTTCCTGAGGGAGAAAAGAACACATCTATAAGAAATTGAATTCTAAGGTAGATCTATTGATTTTTTTTAATGGAGGGCTTAAATAAATATTGAAACTTGATTACTTCTTATAACTCTCTATCTACTAGTCCTAAATTCATTTTTTATTATTTTGATTTTTACATCACAGTTATTTCAATACTTACTCCATTGAGTTTTCTTTTTTGACAATGAAATATTCAATAAAAAAATCTCATTTGAAGATGTAGGAGAGATTGGTAGATGTGCACATAAAACTAGCCTTTAAGCCAGAAAGAAGTCACTTGCCTCTGGCAACTTTCTAAAATCATAAGTTACAGAAACTGTGCTGATGTGCATTGGGAGAATAGTTTCCTTTTTAATGAAGTTGCTTTTATCAATGATATGAAAACTTTAATCACTAATAATGTCTACATGCAATATTATATATTTTCAATGCCTCTCATTTATTGGAAAAAAGAAAATATATTCCATTACCTGTTCTCTATATCTTTCATGGCTTGTCTAGTTCCTCAGAGTTCAATGTCCTTTTAATATTCTTTTCCTTTACTTTTTTTGAAGTTAAATACATAGTTCTCTTCATTCTGCTTAGTCAGTCTTCATGTGTCCATACAAATATTCCCACAATTCTCTCAACTTCTGAGTTCTTACTACACAGTAATATTCTTTATATTCTTGTACTTTTTTGCAGCCCTTTCCCAATAACTTCTTTGTGTATTTCTTTGCTAGCACAAATAATGAGGCCACAAATGTTGTGATTCGTATTGAATCACTGACATCTGAATTATATATGCTCCATAACGACATTTCTTGGAAAATTTACTTGAGAAGTTTAGTCATTTAAAAAAACAAAAAGATAGAGGGTGGCTAGTTGGTGCAGTGGATAGAGCACCATCCTTGGAGTCAGGAGTACCTGGGTTCAAATGTGACCTCAGACACTTAATTACTTACCTAGCCGTGTGGCCTTGGGCAAGCCACTTAACCCCATTGCCTTGAAAAATCTAAAAAAAAAAAAGATAAATGTTAAAAGTTTTAAACTGATATCTAGAACTGTTGAACACCTTGGCAACTGTATCTCCAGGATACTAATGTGTCTACCATTTCACGTATTGTCTTAATTTTTGGTCATCTTTGCAAATTAATACATTGTGAAGTTATACTTTAGACTACTTTTAATTTTCATTTAATTTTCTATTAATAATCTGAAACATGTTTTCCTATGGTCATTTATAGTTCTCAGTTTTTATTTTGAAAACTCTTCATAGCCTTTGATTTTTTTTATTGTGGCTATGACTCTGTCAATTCCATATATTCCAGTTCCATGTGGGTAACAGTTTTTAATGGTGATATTTGACACAAATATTTTCCACTTTACAAATTCTAGTTCTATTTTCACTGATTTAATTCATGCCTTTCAACTTTATGTTGTCAAACACATCTATTTTTGTCTATTGTGATCTGCAGCCTTTAGAATCATAGTTTTAAAACTTCAAGGGACCGGGCAGCTAGGTGGTGTAGTGGATAAAAGCACCGGCCCTGGAGTCAGGAGTACCTGGGTTCAAATCTGGTCTCAGACACTTAATAATTACCTAGCTGTGTGGCCTTGGGCAAGCCACTTAACCCCATTGCCTAGCAAAAAAAAAAAAAAACAACCTAAAAAAATTAAAAAAAAAAACTTTCAAGGGACCTAAGATATCAATCATGTTCTATACCCTAATTTTCAAAATGAGGGAAACTGAAGAGTAGATAAAAGATGTGAATTCCACCTGGTCACACAGGTGGTAAGAGGACAGAGTGGGAAACTGAGTGCAAATCCTCTTATTCTGAATCCAGCTTCTGTCTTAAATCTGAAGAAAGTTAAAAAGCTCTTTTGTCAGGCACTCAAAAATTTGACACTGAGAATAATTTCAAATTACTTCCCACTGCATGCTCTGTGGTTCACCTTCTTTTTTAAAAATTTTATTTATTTTTGAATTTTACAATTTTTTTCCTCTAATATCACTTCCCCCACCCCCCAGAGAAGACCTTCTGATAGTCTTTACATTATTTCCATGCTATACATTAATCTAAATTGAATGTGTTGAGAGAGAAATCATATCCTTAAGGAAAAAAAGCAAAATATAAATGATAGCAAAATTACATAAGATAACATTTTTTAAAAATTAAAGATAATAGACTTTGGTTTTTTTTTCAAACTCCAAAGTTTTTTCTCTGGATACAGATGGCATTCTCCATTGCAGATACTCCAAAATTGTCCCTGATTGTTGCACTGTTGAGATGAGCAAGTTCATTTAGATTGATCATCACTACCATGCTGGTGTTATGGTGTACAATCTTCTTCTGTTTCTGCTCATCTTGCTCAGCATCAGTTCCTGCAAATCCTTCCAGACTTCTCTGAATTCCAATCCCTCCTAATTTCTAATAGAACAATAGTGTTCCATAACATACATATACCAGTAATTCTTCAATTGATTCATGCAATTTCCAATTCTATGCCACCACAGAGCTGCTATGAATATTTTTGTACAAGTGATGTTTTTCTGTGGTTCACCTTTAGTCCTTTGAACATGCTCCAAGCTTTCCAAGGTCCCTGACATTCCTTTATCCTTATGCCTGTATTGTCTCCTATCCCTTATCATTTATTTTAGAATTCTTCCCAAGTCATCCTCATTCTTTTTAGTTTTTAATGGTTCAAAATGATTTTTAAGATTTTGATTTTGATTTTTGTATATTTCATGGAAGTCATGAAGTGAGTTTTTCAGATTAAGAAAAAAGAATGTGTCATTTTGTTGAAATCTGAAATCAGAGCTTTTTCAAATGTGGCAGGTCATGTTCTCAAAACTTTTTATTTGTGTTTTTTAAAAATAGCCTTATTAGTTTTGCTCAGATATACTCCAAAGCATGTTAAAAGTAAATTATTAATGTATTGAATACTGATACCATCCTATATTATAACCCATTTTTCTTAGAGCAATATATGTGATTTTGTATATAAATATTTCTCTCTATATATAATGCATATAAAACCAAAATTTCAAAATTATTTTTGTAGACGACCTATGTCATAGGATTGTGAATTTACAGCTGAATGAAGCATTAGAATTCAGGGGTGTCCAAACCTTTTAGCTTTTCTGGGCAACATGCCCAACAAAAAAGCCTCAAGGGCCTCATACAAAATTCAAAAGCTATTCATGGAAACAATGCAACCCACATCACCAAGAACACAACAACAAATGCTAAGCAGGCAGTTTGAGTGGATCTGTAGCATAGTTGGACACACCTGCATTAGATATTATCAATTACAATTCCCTTGTTTTATAGATGAGAAAAATGGGACACAGAGAATTCAAGTGACTTGCTTGAGGTCACTCTGCTACTATCAGTGCTATAATAATAGAATATAGAGGAATATTTTCAATTTTCTTCACTTCTACCTCAATTTTCAACATTAACAAATAGATTTTTGTAGTCTCTGTGTTTTATTCCCTTTCAAAACCTGCCCCTCCCCCCACATACACTTCTCCCATCTAGCATAGTGCTGGGCTCACAGAGTTTACTTTTTAGTCACATACAAACCCAGATGATGTACATTATTACATGATCAGTGTCTAAGAGAGATTCAAAGCAAAGTGTGTTGTGAAGTCCAAGTGTAGCCGATGGGATCTGAGGTAACCATAGGAATTTGGGGGCCACTGAAAAGCAAAGGAATTTTCATGCTCTTTCTGGGATGTTAAAACCACTTGCAATTTTATTAAGAAATATAGCAAAGTAAACAGGTTAAAAAAAGTCCCCTCCCCCCACCAAAGCATCAGCAAGAACTTAAGACAGCACAAAGTAGGTGTGGTTGCCTGGTAGAGAGTAAGACAGAGAGAGGGAGATAGGTAAAGAGAGAGACAGAGAAAAGGAACAGTCAAGCAGAGTTGACTGGGCCAGAGAGAGATGGGCAGCCTAGAGCAGAGGTTGAACTCAGGTTTTATATCTTTGCCCCTTATCTGGGCACTGAGGACAAAAGGGGAGCTCCCTTCTCCCTTACATGACTGGATTCAGGTAGAGGGATGAAGACTGAGGTTTGTAAATGAAGAAATCAGGATAAAAACTTTACCTTAAACAATGAAACAATGGGAAACAATTTGCACCTCAAGAGTGAGGAACCTCCACCCATTTAACAAGATTTAATAGCTTTTAAGACAACAGAATTTTGTTTCTGCTACATCTATAATTCTCTCATAATTATCTGCATCACTAGGAGGAAGAATATAACCAAGTAAGGGAATTAGGGATGACTTCATGAGTTCTACATTTGAATTAGGATTTAGAGCCCCACATTTTCAATGCCCCTCCCTATTATCTAGTATATTACCAAGGACATAGTAAATGCCCATTTAAATTATGTTTAACTGATTATGGAAGAGGAATAAAAGTTAATCTTCAAACTGCTAGAGCACAAACTATTACTTTCTTCTTTGTAGCAATTAGAGAAGACTAATTGATGTTTATCTATTAATAGTGCCTTGTATAAAGAAAGTGTTTAATAAATATTACGTGAATGAATAAATGCCTAGAATTAAAGAGAATATTGTAGGCTTAAAAAAGTGGAGGGGGGTAACAAAGAGAAAAAGCTGCAGGTGCTTAAGGCAAGATATGGTTGAAATATTTTATATATTGAACAAAAAGGGATATTTGAAAGACTATAATCTTGGTCTGGACAATAAATACATTAATCATCATCATCTTCATCTTTATATTAATATTTCAAGAATCTGTGATTTTCTTGGCATGAATATTCTTGTGAAGACTATACCTCTGTGATTTTATGAATTATGACAGAGAAGTATAATGCACTGTCCATTATATTTAAATATGAATGTAGGAATAAATTATATATTACTAGATATATATGTATACACAGATATATTTTGTTCTTGTTGAGTCATATCTGACTCTTTATGACTCGATTGGCCATGCTGTCCAGAAGATTTTCTTTTTTAAAATTTATTTAAGGCAGTGGAGTTAAAGTGACTTGCTCAAAGTCACACAGCTAGGCAATTATTAAGTGTCTGAGGTTGGATTTGAACTCAAGACCTCCTGTTTCTATGACCAGTGCTCTATCTACTGAGCAGCTTAGCTACTTCTTCCATGAGGTTTTCTTGACAAAGATACTGTGATGATTTTCTGTTTTCTTCTTTAATGGATTAAGGCAAACAGAGGTTAAGTGACTTTCCCAAGCTCACACAGCTAGTTAGAGTCTGAGGTCAGATCTGAACTCAAATCTTGCTGACTCTATTTTGCCCATGCACACACACACACACACACACACACACACACACACACACACACACACACACACACACACACACACACACACGAACACACCCAAACACACTCCTCATTCACACACATATATACACACACACAATCCTATACACCCATACATGTGTATGCACACACATGCTTACTTGTGTGTGTGTGTGTGTGTGTGTGTGTGTGTTAACTGAATCAGTGATTTCATCACTACAGAGAATTCTTAGGAAGTAAATTAAACATCAGTACATGTTCTCAATTATAACCTAAGAGAATTGCCTGGAGGATTTAGAGTTTAAATGATAGTACTAGTATTATACAAGTAGAAGATTTTGGAAGTCAAGTATCTATCCAAATTTTCCTTATTTTTAAAAAAAATTTTCTAACAAATCTTTCCAAAAATGGAATGAGCCTCTTTGAAAAGTAGAGAATTCCACTTTTTGGAGGTCTTCAAGCAGAAACTGTTGGACCACTGGACAAGTAGGTTATAGTTATAGTGTTGGGGGGGGATCACTTTTGGTATAGTTTTGATCTGAAGACTGCTGGGGTCTCCTCTGATTCTCAAATTGGGGGAGTATTCATTAGTATTCATTCAGAACTATTTGAATGAAAAAAATTTCAAAAACCATTGACAAAATGTTCCACTATCTTTTTTAAGTAAAACAATTTAGAAATGAATATGTGATTGTTTTTCTTCTATTTAAAAACATTCATATTTCAAATATCTTTCAAAATCTCTGACTCCTGCAAAATGACAGAGGATTAGAGGTCCACAGGAGGAATACATTTCCAGACATGATAATGTATGTAACAAGATGCATATATAAAAGAAATAATTAGTATCCATAAGTCTTTTAAAAAATCTTTTAAAAATGTGAATATTCCAATATCTACCTCTAAATTAATGAATAACCCGATGGTCTTAATTTACAATTTTGATTTTTTCCAATTTCTGTAGCAAATGGTTTCATTATGAAGGATTTGGAGTAGTTGAAGTTTGAATACCTATCCCTGATAACCAAACTTTGATAGTGAATCTATTGTGTTAAGTGATGGAGATATAAAATAAGTAAAGAAGATGTTCCCCACTGGCAAGGAACTTACATTTTAATAAAGGTAGGCATCACATGGGAGCTGGGCAGCAAGCCAAACAATACTCACTTCCTTTAGAGATGGAAGGGAAATGTGCAGTGTGGGTGACACTTCAGAATATGTGTCAGTTGCAGGTAAGAATTCATCAAATAATTATTTAGTCATTAAAGGAGAGTCATCATTTAAAAAATTATATTTATGGCAATGGGGTTAAATGACTTGCCCAAGGTCACACAGCGAGGCAATTATTAAGTGTCTGAAGCTGGATTTGAACTCAGTACTCCTGACTCCAGGGCCAGTGCTCTATCCATGGTACCACCTAGCTGCCCCCAGGTTAGTCATCATTAATGATTACTGTTGGTAATGCAACCATGAGACGAACTTCTGATGAGGTAGTGAGTCCACTCTACATTTGACCTTTGGGTCAAATTCTTCTGTGAATCCAATCAAATTCTCTGATTCTAAAATAGCTGTTTTTCAAGTACTAAATATCAATCACACAAAGCCACAGCATAATCAGCCTACCATAAAGAATTGTTAGCAGCATGAGATTCTTTGCAAATGATAAATATTTTGAAACTGGCATACAGTTACCCAGATTTCTTAAAGAAATGGAAAGCTAATCTAAGTTCATTTTATTACAACGAACATGTTTTTTTTTTAAATTTAGCAGATCCAGTTAGTTTACTTTTATTACTTTTTTGACTTAGCCAATTTTATAACATTTGACTTTCAAAGCTTTATGGATAATGAAATAATATATCAATGCCATTATCTGGATTTTGAGGGAAAACCAAAGAAGTAGTTTTGATGGCAGTGAAAAATAAAAAAATAAATGTGAAAAAAAAATAAGTGAATGGCTAAGTAGGTTACAATGACTAACCAAAAACCAGCAAGGCAAAGAGAGACATCAAATACTCAAAATTTCCTATAACTCTTTAAAAGACAGAATTATTATGTGAATGAATGTTCTGAATAAATATGCCCTAAGAACAGCCTGACCTGCTAATAAAGTGAGTACAATATGGAAGGTAGATTTGGGGCTAATTTTTTTTTTTTTAAGAAAGGTAGCATGGCCTTAGGCAATGATATGCTTCGAGAATGCAAATTAATATGGAAAGTCATATAAGGGAATTAGAGTGAAGAGAAGAATACCAAAATAACTTAAAATACTGAATTTTGAGGGTGATGGAGACATAATTATAATCCTTTAAAGAGTTCAAAAACTGATGTTAAAAATTATATATAATGCTCATACATAGTTAATACTATGATTAAATGTTTATTCATTTCTGTGAAAATGATCCCTAGATTTTTCAGACTTTCTTTGTAGACACTACTGATCTTTAATAGAAGGAATGATATTTTGTTGAAGTGAAAAAACACTTTTAAAATTTAGTAAATAATAGGAGTATAGTAGTTTCACAAACAATTTCATGCAATTACATTTTGGTGGTATTTGGTCTAACTGTACATTTTTAATTTTTTTTGGCAGCATAAAAGTGATCCATGTTTATGTGTGAATGCATTTTGTATTTAAACTGTTCCTAAATTAGGTTTTGCTTTCATATTTTACTTCTTAATTTTGATTATTTTTCATATATATATATATAATGCTCATACTACGTATTAAAAGTAAAAATAAATTTATTAATTTAAAACAAAATAAAAACATGTAGATGAATGCAACATTTATCAGTGTTGTACTATGTATTGCTTTGTTTTCCTAATTGCTATGAGTTAATATAATTTTTGCCATATCTTATTTTCATTTTTTTCCTGGGACTTGGTCCTAACATTGACCTTGGAGCTTTGCTAATGTCTGAATATTTTGAATTTTGAAATTTTTCAGGTCATGGTTGGAGGATTAGGCTGATAAGGAAGGCAAACAATGATATGTTTTTGAAAAAATTAAATTATAAAATACAAATACTAATAATGTTTCATTTTTGGCTATTGAGACAGTACAACTTGATGGACTGCTGCCTCAGAGTTAGAAGGACCTGGGTTCAAATGTTACTTCCTATATTTTTCTAGCTCTTTGACTTTGGGCAAGACGCTTTGTCTTGACAACTTACTAGGCTTTATCCAATAAGTTATAGATGAGTGGTAATCATCATTGATAGAAAGAGTTCTTACAATGGCATGCTGATAAAATTATATCCTTCAGGGATCTGTATTCATTCAAGGTTTTAGCATCTGCTTCTTCACTCACCTGTTTCTTTCCACCCAATCTACAACTTGTCTCTGAAGCTGGATTTGAACTCAGGACTTTATGACTAAAAGCTCTTCACTTGTCCTCAGACATATTTGACCAATGAACCCAGATGGCTCTGGAGGAGAAAGTGAGACTGATGATATACAGTTCCCCTCACTCAAATCCAATTTATGTACTGATATCACCTCCTCTGAGATCATGATCTTCTTTAAGAAAGAAGAAAGGACAAACAGCATCATCATCCTCTCAAAGACAGAAAAGGCAAAGAAAGTCAAAAGAGTACTGATTTTGGAATCATTGTACATCAATTTGAATTTTGTTTCTGTTGCTAACACACTTTGAGACCAATTATTTCATCTTTCTTTTTTATTTTTTTAATTTTATTTTCCCCCAGTTACACTGAAAGAGCTTTAACATTCTAAATACTCTCCCTTCTTCCTATTCCACTTCCTCACATTGACAAAGCATGTTATTTGATACAGGTTAAAAATGTGTAGTCATGCAAAATATTACCACACTAGTCATGTTGTGAAACAAAATAAAGTTCCCCATCCCACTCCAGAAAAGAGAAACTTCAAGAAAAATAAAGTAAAAAATATGCTTTGCTTCAATCTGTATTGAGACACTATCAACTGTGTCTTTGGAGATGGATAGTATTTTTTAATCATAAGTCCTTCAGTTTTCTAGGTTCACAGAATTGCTGAGAAAAGGTAAATCATTCACCGCTGATTATCCTGCAACATTGCTGTTACTTTGTATATAGAACATTTCCAATTTCATCTGCTCATATAAATCTTTCCAGGTAGAGAGCCTCAGTTTATTTCTTATAGCAGAATAATACTTGATCATAATCACTTACCATAACTTACTCAGATATTCCCCACCTGATTGGCATCACTTAAATTTACTGTTTCTTGCCACCAGAAAATAGATGCTACAAATATCTTTATACATATAGGTCCTTTTCCTTCCTGTTTTTCATCTTTTCTGGAATCTAGATCTAAAAGAGGCATTGCAAGGACAAATGGTTTTTTAGCCCTTTGGACATAGTTCCAAATTGCTTTACTCTATAGTTGAATCATTTCACTACTCC
Source organism: Macrotis lagotis (assembly GCF_037893015.1). NCBI lineage: Eukaryota > Metazoa > Chordata > Mammalia > Peramelemorphia > Peramelidae > Macrotis > Macrotis lagotis. The sequence goes on from NC_133660.1 coordinate 168,097,566, forward strand.
TCCAAAAGTGCATTAATGTCTCATTTTTCCTACATCTCCTCCATTTGTCATTTTCTCTTTCTGACCTATTAGCCAGTCTAATACCCAAAGTTGTACCTCACAATTATTCTAATTGGCATTTCTTCAATCAGTAGTGAGGACATTTTTTAAAAATATGGTCATAGAAGGCATTGATAATCTCATCTGAAAACTGTTAATATCATTTGATTATTTATCAATTGGGGAGTGGCTCTTATTTTTGTTTTTATAAATTTGACTCTGTTCTCTATATTAGAGAACTGAGCTTCTCTTTATCAGAGAACTTGTTTCAATACATTTTTTCACAGTTTTTATTTCTAACTGTATTTTCCTCCATCCTATTTCCCTCACCCCCATTTATTCTATTCTCTCTCCTCTCATCCTGCCCCTCCTCAAAAGTGTTTTGTATCACACTACCCCCTCCCATAATCTTCTCTGCCTTCACCTTCCTCCCTTTTCCCCATCCCCTTCTCATAATTTCCTCTAGGATTATGTAGATTTCCATACCCTATTGAGTATGCATGTTCTTACCTCCATGAGCCAAGTTTGATGAGAATAAGACTCACTGATTGCCCTTCAACCTCATCTATCCCACTCTACTTCCAAGGCTTTTTCTTATCTCTTTTATGTGAAATAAGTGTTACTCCATTGTATCTCTTCCTTTCCCTCTCTATAGGTTCATTCCTCACTCATACCTTAATTCCTACTTTTTAATATAGTAGCCCTTCATATTCAATTCCTACCTGTGCCATATATGTTATATATATATATATATATGTATATATATATATATATACATATATATATATACTCCTTTCAACTGCCCTAATAAATGATATAAGCTATCAGTATCATCTTCCTTTCTAGGAATTTAAGCAGTTCAACATCATTAAGTCCCCTATGATTTGCCTTTCCTATTTACCTTCTTATGTTTCACTTGAATCTCACATCTGAAGATCAAATTTTCTGGTCAGCTCTTGTCTTTTCATCAGGAAAGTTTGAAAATCCCTTATTTCATTGATTGTCCATCTTTTTCTCTGAAAAATTTGGTGAGTAATTGATTCTTGGTTATGATATGAGTTCTTTTGAATTCTTGAATATCATATTCCAAGCCTTACAGTTCCTAAATGTAGAAGTTGCTAAATCTTGCATTATTCAAATTGTGGTTATATAATAATAAATGAAATATTTTTTCTGACTGCTTGCAATATTTTCTCCTTGACCTGGGAGCTCTGAAATTTGACAATAATATTTCTGGCAATTTTCATTTTAGTATCTCTTTTGGGAGGTGCTCAGTAGATTCTTTTAATTTCTATTTTACTCTTTGCTTCTAGAATACTAGGGCAGTTATTCTTGATAATTTCTTTTTTTCTTTTTGATAATTTTTTGAAGAGGATGTTTAGATTATTTTTTTTGATCATAGCCTTAAAGTAGTCCAATAGTTTTAAAATTAACTCTCCTGGATCTATTTTCTAGGTCAGCTTCTCCGATGAGATATTTCAGATTTTCTTCTAGATTTTCATTCTTTTTTATTGTTTCTTGATTTCTCACAAAATCATCAGTTTTTCTTTGCTCAGTTCTATATTTTAAGGAATTATTTTCTTCAGGGAGCTTTTGTATCTACTTTTCCATTTGGTCAATTCTGTTTTTTAAAGTATTCTTTTCCCCATTTTTTGGAGCTCTTTTTCCATTTGATCCAGTCTGATTTTTAAGATGTTATTTTCTTCAATATTGTGTGTGTGTCTGTGTTTGTGTGTGTGTGTGTGTGTGTGTGTGTGACTAAACTGCTGATTTGGTTTTCATGATTTTGCCTCATCACTCTCATTTCTCTTCCCAACTTTTCTTCTACTTCCATTACTTGATTTTCAAAACAACCTTTTTTGAGCTCTTCCATAGCCTGAGAACAATAATTTTCTTGGAAGGTTTGAAGGTAGAAGCTTTAACTTTGATCTCTTCTTCTGAGAGTATATTTTGATCTTCCTTATGACTGTAGTAACTGTCAATGGTCATATTTTTTCTTCTTCTGTGGTTTGTTCATTCCCCCAATCAATGACTTAATTTTAACTCTTATTTAAAGTGGAGCCCTGCTTCTAGCATGGAGGGTATACTGTCCCTAGTTTTGAGGTGTTTTTTGCAGTTATTTTCAAAGAAAATTCTAGGAATCTGTAAGTTCTCCATTCTTATGAGAAGTTTGTTCCACTCTCCTGGCCTGTACTCTGGTCTATGGGTGACCACAAATACTCAGTTCTACCTTACATCTGTGAGGAGGGTCCCTGCTCTACTTGGACAGTAAGCTCTATTGTGCTTCTACTTATCTTCCTGGAACTGAGACCTCAGATTGTGACCCATATCTGAGTATGGGCAAAGCAGCAGCAGCCTCAGTTCTGATCCCCTTATCTCCAGGGCAGAGAACTCCATAAGGATCTTCTACTAATGATTCAGTAATTCCAAAGGACTGCTCCTGGTCAGTTTGGATGGAGTCTGTAGTGTTGAGGTCCGTGCTGCACTATGCTCTACTCTTACCCCTCCAAGTTGTCTGTGGCAATCTCTGGGCTAAATGCCATCACTGAATTTGCTTAATTGCCCTGAATTCTGCTCCTGGATTGCTGGGCTTGGTTTGATCTGGCAATTCTGCATTGCTCTGTCTTCCTCTCTCATTTTGGCGCAAAATATCCTTACCATAAATCTTTCAAGTTGTCTTGAACTGGAAAACTGTTTCATTCAGTCTTTTTGTAGTCGCTTCCACTCAAAAATTTGTTTAGAGTCATTCTATTATTTTATTTTTTATTTACTTATTTTTATCCATATGCTCATGAGTATTTTTAAGTTACAAAATTTCCTTCCACCCTCTTTTCCCACTCCCCTCCCCTGAATGGCGTATAGTCAGGTTAGCATTGTACACAAATATTTTTGATAAACATGTTTATAGATTAGCCATATTGTATATGAGGAATTGGCATTAAGGGAAAGAGACATATAAGAGATAATTTTTATAAAGTATTCATGAGAATCTGAAGGGTTTAGTGTGTTTGTGTGTGTGTGTATGTGTGTGTGTGTGTGTGTGTGTGTATGTGTGTGTGTGTGTGTGTGTTTTGTTTTGTTTTGTTTTTCTTCCTCTGGATGGGGATTACAGTTTCCATAGCCTGTCTAATACAAGTTGTCCTAACTCTCTGAACTTTTGAGAGGAGCTGGTTCTATCAAGGTTGTTCATCTCACAATATTATTACTGATGTGCACATCAACAATAGTATTCCATAGTATTCATATACCATAATTTGTTTGGCCATTCCCGAACTGATGAGCATTCCCTCAATTTCCAATTCTTTGCCATTACAAAAAAGAGCTGCTATGAATATTTTGGAACATGTAGCACTTTCCCCTTTTTTATAATTTCTTCTGGATATAGACCTAGAATTAGAATTACTGTATCAAAGGGTATGAACAGTTTTATTGCTCTTTGGGCATAGTTCCATATTGCTCTCCAGAAAGGTATTTGTTCAGAACTCCACCAGCAATGCATCAATGTCCCCATCTTCCCATAACATCTCCAGCATTGATCATTTCCCCTTTTTTCTCATCTTGGCCAATCTGATAGGTTTGAGGTAAATCTTTATATGATCTAGTGGTTTTGGGGAGAATTTGGATAATTCTCTGTCTTTTCTCTACGATCTTGACTTTGCCTCCCCCATTTCATGTTTCTGAGCTTCTATTTCATTTCCAAAATAAGAGATTTGAGTCAATGACCTCCAAAGTGTTTTTAAGCTTTAAGTCCTAGGTTACCATTTTTTTCTAGGTTACTATTAAGAATAAAAATGTTCTCTTTGTATATTTTTCTCCCCCTCCTGATCATTCTCTCATTAAAGTACCTTATATTCTCACCATTGTCTACCTTCTAAAATCAGATATCTGTTTATTATAAGTAGCACTATATTAAATCAGTATACTACTTCTCTTAGCAATATTTACATTTTAAATTCAATCTTTAATTAGACAAATAAATACTGTATTTTTTTAGTAGCAAATGAAGAGAAACATAATGGAATGGCTAAAAAAAGTACATAATTTGATACAAAATGACTTTTCCATAGAAGCAATAAAATGAATTCATAGAATTATGAGAAAATTTTATGAACTTTTGCAGAATAAAGTAGGAGCAAAATGGTATACAATGTTTATTGCAATGTCAATAGAAAAACCTCCAAATCAAATCATAAGGCTAAATAAAACTAAATAATAAGAAAAATGAAGAAGGTTAGCATGGAGAACAACTGAGACAATGTATCTCTTTCCTTCCTTGCAGTTGTGGAGGATTATAGGTGTTGTTAAATACTCTATATACTGCCCAAAATATGTTGGTTAGTTTTGGTAATTGCTTTTTTTTCTTCTAATTTTAACATGTTTATTATAAGTATAAGTTACTGGAAAGGTTAACGATATTTAGATATATTTGTAAATGGATTTGAAGCCTAGGATAACAATAATAAGATAAAAGTTTTAAAATGGATAGTGAAAATAAAGAAAAGCATTATAGCTTTAGACTTTGGCTTATGAGGACAAATAGAAGGTGACTGGACCTTTTATCTAGGTATAAGTCCATGCTTTGATAAAGCTATCCCAGAGTACCAGTGAAGAGGTCAGTTGGTTCACAGTAACTGAGGCAACAGATAGATTATGTTTTCTTCTGTTCTCAAATAAGACTGTGTGACAACAGGGAGGTGATGCCATGACACGTACATGAACTGGATTTGAATGAGGGGGGCTTTACTAAGTCACAGGTCTCACTTTCTCCCCCTGAGTCATTTGGATCCAGAGGCCAAATATGAATCAGGATGACCCTGGATATGAGGCAAACAAGATTGAGTGACTTGCCCAGGGTCACACAGATGGTAAGTGGCAAGTGTCTTGAGACTGGATTTAAACTCCCATCTTCCTGATTCCAAGGCCAGTGCTCTCCATACTGTACCACATAGCCACCCCATGGTAACAGATAGAAGGTAAATTCTAAATGAGGATACTGAGAAATCTTGTCCCTATGATAAACCATTTGTTAAAAATAATGGGGAAAAGGTGATGATTTTGCTGCTGGACAATAAATAAGTAAATATTGTTCTCCTCATTTTTAAGATGGTTAAAAGATGGTGCACTGCACTACATAAACTATGAAAGATCAAATCCCCAGCAGTTCTAAAACTTATCAAAAGGATGATTGGTCACAAATGAGAAATGAAAATAATGTCTAGTCATTCTGTGCCAGAACAGGCTATTAAAAAAGGGTCATACTAACCTCATTTCTGTTATTTATGGTGTAAATAAACTAGCAAATCAGGGACATCTTATAGTCCTATTATACCTGGATTTTCAAAAGTCATTTAAGAAAAAGAGGCTTATAGACAAGACAGAAGATAATGTAGTTACATGGATTCTTAACCAAAAGAATGAAGCCCAAAGAGTGATTGGAGGAAGACCACTTGTAGAATGGCACAAGACTTTGAACTTGCACTATTTGGTTTGACATTTTTTTATATGACTTGAAAGTTTATCAACCTTTTGATCCTCTAGTGTGATATATAGAATCAAATGAAATTTTATGAGGGTAAAGATAAAGTCTTATACTCAGGTTCAAAACATTAGCTTCACCTTTTATAAAATGTTATAAAGCTGTTAATAGACCCTATGCATTTGTGACTTGTCATAGATCTTGAATCATTCTAGGGATGACCTACTATTGGATGCTATCACCTTACCTTTGTTCTATTTTTCCATTATATGTAGTATTGGGTTCATTTGATCAAGAAGTTGGAAGTTACTATTCTGTGGATCTATGTAGAGAACAAACTTTCAGATTTCTGATCAAATAATCAGAAACTGATATAAACCTGAATATTATAAAATATCATTTGCCCTTGGTATAAATTTACTATTTGACTAAGAATATGCATACTCATTATGTTTTAGAGGAGCACTGAGATTTTATTTGAAAGAAATCTGGAAGTTTGGATACTGGAAAGAATTGACTCTGGATTTAGAGGATTCATTAAGATCAAGATTTTGTATTTATGTGATCTTGGGCAGGTGTCATTCTAAATTCTAAATAGGATGTTTACTATTTGAAACCAAAATAGTCTAATTGGTTCATCTTGAATACCACAAAAGTTGTATATAAGTGAATATATATATTCACTTATGTAATACATATATATTCTATATATTAATATACAGAGAGATTTCACTATCAAGATTTTTATGATAGAAATAATTGTTTCAGCTATTGCACCTCTAATAAATATATTATTTCTACTTGCTGAGACTATTATTGTGCAAAAAATGCTTTATTGTTGAATGAATGCACCTTGGTGTGACCTTTAGGTAATCATTCTAATTATCAAGACCTTAAAGGACCTTGGGGATCATTCAATACTTTATAGGTTAGAAAACTAAGGTACAGTGAGTTTAAATAAAGTCTAAAGTCACAAAATTAGTAAGACAATAAAGGTTAGAACACAAATTGTAAATTTCCTATTAGACTGCCTTAGATGATAATACATTTTTCATCAGTATAGCAAAAGTTGTATTGTCACATGAGAATACAAAAGAAATTGAGAATTATTTCCAAAAAATAAATACCCAAATGAACAAGAAGCCAAAAGGAAAAAAAAATAACCTTTTTTAGTTTAAACATGGGAATTCTTATTAAGCTTTATAAAGACAGTATTCTATCCTTATATATTCACAAATTACTCTAAAATATTCACAGATTACTCTAAAAATGAGGATGAAATCCTCTACTACTTTGGTATTTTGAAAATAAGCCCTAATATACAAACCAGGGAAGCATAAATCAAAGAACTTTTGAACAATTATATATACATATATGTATATATGCATATATATGTATATATACCAATTGAAATGTTTAAATGTATACCAATTAAAAATTTTTTAAATAAGTCTTGTCAGACTATAGTAGTTCAATCAAGTAGTCAACAATTATGACCAAGTCAGATTTATACTAGGGAGGCAAGGGTGATTCACCATTAGAAAAACAATCAATATAATCTATTTTATTAAAGGTAAAACATACAAAACTGGAACCTAAGAGAAGATGGCAGAGAGAAGCCAGGCACTGTGCTAAGGTCTTTAGCCTTTCCCTCAGAAATAATATGAAAGAACCCTCTTAACAAAAATTTGATTGACAAAACCCAGAAAAAGAAGCTAGCAGAAGAACATCTCCCAACAAGGTCTGTCTCAGGGGACAATGTGTGAACTGGAAATGGAGAACAGAGAGCAAGTCCAAGGGCAGTGGGGGTGGGGGTGAAGCTAGAGGTCTGGCCTTAGCTACAGTGGCTTTGGCTGTGGCAGCAGAGGTCTGGGGAATCGTAGCGGGTCTGGAGGGTGAGTTTCAGCAGAGAATTACAGAGTGCAACTTTATACCTATCTGCCTGGCTCAGGGCATGGGCTCCATAGAAGGCCTCTTCCCAGAATAAGCACAATAACAGCCTATGCCCCCCCCCCCCCCCCCCCCCCCCGGCCCCAGGCTCAGGCATGGGCAGCAGAGTTCCCTCAGATGAATAGGGAGTTTGACATTCTTGTCCCAGGGCCCAGTCCACATTGTTCAAGGATAACAGTACGTAGCTGCACCCCCCCCCCCCCACTCCAGACCGAGGTAGAGGGCCTCAAATCAAGGTCACAGATACTCCAGAGAAAGCAACCAACACCCACTACTGGCTGGCTCACTTCGAGTTACTAAGTCCAGTGAACAAAGCCTCTAGGGATCCCAATACCAAATTTCTGTGAATCAGTCCCTTCCCCAACACATATTATGATTTGTCAAGATCTTATTGATGTTAAGTCTCAGAAAAGATTTAAAACCAGGTTCTCTAACTTCAACACCAGTGATCTTCCGCTTTTGATACATTTACTTTCTTTTATTTTTTTTGCAAGGCAAATGGGGTTAAATGGTTTGCCCAAGGCCACACAGCTAGGTAATTATTAAGTGTCTGAGGCTGGATTTGAACTCAGGTACTCCTGACTCCAGAGCTGGTGCTCTATCCACTGTGCCACCTAGCTGCCCCAATATACTTACTTTCAATAGCAACCTAGAACGATAGAATAACATTTAACAGATTGGCTTGCTGAGTACTAGTCAAAAGTTATATTTAGCATAGTCTATATAACTTAAGGAAACAGTGTAATCAATATTATGTAAACAATGTAAATTATGTAAGATTAATACTATAAAGCAGTTTTTCATTAGAAGTATTAAATTTCACTTTTTACATTTGTTCTAAAAATAAATCTGAATTCCAATATGGCTAAAAATTATAAAACTCACATGATGATATCAATAGAGATAGGGAAAATAAAAGCATAATTTTTGTCTAAGTACTACAACAGTCATTTATGATTAAAAATTTGACAAGGCAGGGAAAGAAGGACCTTTTTTCTTATCATTAAAAATATTAAAAACCCCAAATAGAATTCATATGCAATAGAAATACACTAATAACTTACCTGATAAAGATAAGAACAAAACAAGAGTGCATATTCTCATTACCACATTTTTGTATAATTTTAGAAAGTCTCTCAAGATGACAGGAAGAAATTAAAGTTTTTAAAGATAGGCTAAGAAGAAATACAACTATGGCTATGCACTATTGACATGATAGTTACTTTACTTAGGGAATAGCAGAAACATCAATAGAGATAATAGCTTCAGTAAAACTGCAAATTAAAAAACAAACTTACAAAATAAGAAGAATTTCTCTATTGTAAAATTTAAGAGGTAATTTATAATAGAAAGTGAAATCCTATTCAATATAACTACAAAATGCATAAAATCTACCAACGTATGCATAATATTTGCATGAATTCATTTAGAACTACTTGATCAATGAATTAACTAAAGATGTATTCATCATATATCCGAATCCTGTCAATTTTATAAAATAATCATATCACAAAAGTTGATTTATACTTAAAATGCCATACAAATCAAACTACCAAAGTGATTCTTTGTATAAATCAAGAACTGTTCATTTGGAGAAGCTAAAGATGCAGAAACCGAAGGAAAATAATGAAAAAAGTAGGGAGTAACATTTCCAAACACAAAATTATTATAAAAAACTATCAAAACCATTTTGTATTAGTTGAAAAAACAAAGTAGATTAATAGAACAGATTATATATGAGAAAAAAATGGAACTCTTATAAACCAATTTTCAATAAACTACAAAATATAAATTGCTTATAACTCCTAGTTTTATAAAATTGCCAGGAAAATTGCAGTTTGTTGGAAATTAGCCTATCTGTTACATATTCTCTAATAAATTTAAAATAAATGCATAATTTTAATATTAAATATCATAACATTTAAAAGAAAAAGGATGATAGATATATACTTTTCAAAAACATAGATAGGAAATAGTCAACCAAAAACAGGATAAACATAATAATAGGCAATATAGATGATTTTGATGAAATAAAATGTGAAATATTTCTCTACAAGCAAATTTAAGGAATCTAGATAAGAAAGGCAACAATACAATGTTAAAAGTATAAGGGTCTGGCATTAATGATATATAGACAATTGATATACATATCTATCTGATGGTTTGTCTTTCTGCCCATTTTCCAGATGGCTAAATAGTCAAAGCATATCAATAAACAATTATTAAAATAATTGTGCAATTCTGGAAAACAACAATCACAAAACTTTAAAACTTGCAAAATTACAAAGAACAATCATTGCTTAAAAGAAAAGATGAGAAGACACCTACAGGAACTTCATGGGTATGAATCATTACAAACATTTTCAGACTTTTTGATTTATTAATCAATTTTGCTTATTTTTGTTTCTTTTTTAAAAAGAAAAATGTAATGCAAGTTCTTTTAATGTATAAGTTTTAAAGAAAACTTCATGCTTTTAGAATGAAATATGGTAGGAACAGGTCCTGTTATTTGTTTAATGCAATTTTATATTTAACATCTTCCCCAACTCCAACTCTCAAATTTAAACTGAGTGGGCTACTCAAGTATTCTTCAATAATACATTGAATAGGGTACTCAAATGTTATTGAGTGTCTACACTAAATTAACATGCCTCAGTTACTATATGAAAATCAGATAAAATGTCTGGTTCTTGAGATGAATGGGAATATATAATCATACCTTAAATTTAAGCAGCACATTTCTTTCTCAATTTGCAAAGCACTAAAGAAACCAATCTCATTAAGAAACCCAATTTCTCTTTGAAGGACCCTCTTTATTTATGAGGAAAATGAGACCCCTAGAATTCAAATGATTTGCTTGGTGTCAATTACAAACTCAGAAATAGAAAAGAAATTAGAATTAACATCTATCAATCTGATTTTTTTTTCAAATGGACTATCAATGAATCCTAGTAATGAAGTCATTACAAAATTTGACACATGTCAAATAATGTCATCTTTAAACTACTCTTGAAAATAAGATCCACCTTAAGAGTAAATGATGATAAATTTCATTCTTAAAATTATTAATTCCAAAAAATTACTTTAACGAGTTAGAAAAAATTGTAAGTAAATTCATATGGCAAAATAAAAAGTCAAGAATTGCCAGGAGTTTAATGAAAAAAAGTGCAAAAGAAGGTGGCTTAGCCCTACTAGATCTAAAATTATATTATAAAGCATCAGTCATCAAAACTGTTTGGTATTGGCTAAGAAATAGAGTGGTGGACCAGTGGAATAGACTAGGTGTAAAAGCAGGAGCTGATTATAGTAATCTGCTGTTTGATAAACCCAAAGAGTCTGGCCATTGGGATAAAAACCTCTCTTTGATAAAAATTGCTGGGAAAATTGGAAGTTAGTATGGAAGAAACTTAGATTAGACCAACACCTCACACCCTTTACCAAGATAAGATCCAAATGGTTACAGGACATAGACATAAAAAAACAATACTATAAGCAAATTAGAAGATCAAGGACTAATCTGCCTGTCAGATCTATGGAAAGGGGAACAGTTTATGACTAAGGAAGAGTTGGAGAACATCACCAAAAACCAATTAGATGATTTTGATTACATTAAACTAAAAAGTTTTTGCACAGATAAAACCAATGTAACCAAGATAAAAAAAAATGTGGTAAATTGGGAAAAGATTTTTACAATTAATGATTCTGACAAAGGACTCATTTCTAAAATATACAGAGAACTGAATCATATTTTTAAAACAAAAAGCCATTCCCCAATTGACAAATGGTCAAAGGATATGCAAAGGCAATTTACAGATGAGGAGATCAAAGCAATCCATAGCCATATGAAAAAATGCTCTAAATCATTAATTATTAGAGAAATGCAAATTAAAGCTTCCCTGAGGTACCACCTCACAACTCTCAGATTGGATAGTATGACCAGGAAGGATAATGATCATTGTTGGAAGGGATGTGGGAAATCTGGGACACTTACACTGTTGGTGGAGCTGTGAACTCATCCAACCCTTCTGGAGAGCTATTTGGAACTATGCCCAAAGGGCAACAAAAATGTACATACCCTTTGACCCAGCAATACCATTACTGGGTCTATACCCTGAAGAGATGAGGAAAAAGGGTAAAAACATTACTTGTACAAAAATATTTATAGCAGCCCTCTTTGTGGAGGCAAAGAATTGGAAATCCAGTAAATGTCCCTCAATTGGGGAATGGCTTAGCAAACGGTCGTATAGGTATGTCATGGAACACTATTATTCTCTTAGAAACCAGGAGGGATGGGATTTCAGGGAAACCTGGAGGGATGAACTGATGCTGAGTGAGATGAGCAGAACCAGAAAAACACCATACACCCTAACAGCAACATGGGAGTGATGTTCAACCTTGAAGGACTTGCTTATTCCATCAGTGCAACAATTGGGAACAATTTTGGGCTGTCTGCAAAGGAGAGTACCATCTGTATCCAGATAAGGAGCTGTGGAGTTTGAACAAAGTGCAAGGACTATTCCCTTTAATTTAGAAAAAAACCCAAATAGCTTATTGTCTGATCTTGTTACCTCTTAGACTTCTCTTTAAGGATATGATTTCTCTTTCATCACACCCAATTTGGATTAAGGTACAACATGGAAACAAAGTAAAGACTGACAGAGTGCATTCTGTGGGGGGGAGGGGGAGGGAAACAAGATTGGGGAAAATGTAAAACTCAAATAATATCTTTAATAAAAAATAAATTTAAATTAAAAAAAATTGTTAATAAGGAATCTAGTGATTCCATTGGATCACATGCTCCTTTAAGTTATGGAGTCCCAAATTAGAAGGGTTCTTCATTCTGTTCAAAAACCATTTACCAAATGCTTACTGTGTATTTTACAAATGAACTAAATTTTGGAACTATAAAGAAAAAAAGCAACTTCTGCTTTCAAAGGTCTCATATTTTAATGAAGAAAGCAATATGTATATGTGTGTATATTTGCATACATATGCATATATATATACACACACACTAACATTGTAGTGTTATCCTTCAGGATCAATAAAAATCATGACATCAGGGAAGTGATGCCATAACTTATAATAACATTGATTAAAGTGAGTGGACATTGTGCAAAGATGCCATTCTCACTATTACATGTGAGCTTAGTGGTCTGACTTAGATCAGTATGGCTGGTGATAATGGGAAAATTGACTGTTTAGAATCAGATTTTTCTCATGTGACCAAGGCTATTTGGCAGTACAGTATCTTCTCACTATGGCAACAATGTTTTTGGTGACAAACTTGCTACAATACAATAAAGCTAACTTCATGGTCTAATCTACAGTATACTAATTTTATGGTGACAAATTTATGACTGGAGGGTAAAGTAAACCTGTTTATCGATGGTCTAAATATCGATGCAACATTTAATCTATAGATGTATTCTATATATAGTTGTACATTATATGTATATATTTATGTTTATATTTGTTTCTAATTTTTGCAATTAGAAAATGTCTGTCTTCATTCTTGAAGACCATAACATCAGGGAGGTGATGTCATGACAAACACATGAAATAGATTTGAGTGTGTGTGTGTGTTGGGGGTGGGGATGTGCTGAGTCACAGCCTCACTTTGTCCTTCAGAGGCATCTTGATGCAATGGCCAGATATGGATGGCCAGGATGATTGGAGATTCCCTGGATATAGGGCAAGGAGGGCTAAGTGACTTGCTCAGGGTCACACAGCTAGTGAGTATCAATTCTCTGGGGCTGAATTCAAACTCCTGTCCTCCTGATTCCAAGACTAGTGCTCTATCCATTGTGCCACCTAGCTGCCCAGTTATTAGAAAAAGTACTGCTGAAAATATAGAGGAACTTTTTCTTATTCATGTCCTTTTTGGAGAATAAAGCTAATGTTGGAATTTCTGGTCAAAGAGGATGAATATTTTAGTCACTTTATTCCAAAATATGTTCCAAAATAGTTGCTATTGATTGATAACTCCATCAACAATGTAATAGGGTGTATGTCATCTTGTAATACATCCAACATAGGTAGTTCTTATTTTTTTGCAATCTTTGCCAACTTCATTGTAATTGTACACTGTATTTTTATGCCTGACCCTTTGCTAACTTTAGCTTTCTCTCTTGAAGGGAACATTCCCCCAAAGTTGTTTATCAGGACATTAAATCTCTAGGGTAGAATATAAATTAATGAACATTTTGTCTGTGTGTATGTGTTACTCACAGTTCTGAGGTCTTGGGATGAGCTACTGGAGAAAATTTCCAATTCTTTTATGAATGACAGATAGATTTTCCTATCCTTGCCCCTCCCAGCTCACAGAGTGATAGAAAGACCACTGCCAGTGATACAGAGTTGAATAATTAGACCCAACTGTGACTAGCTTGAATTCGAAAAAAGCAACAGAATGGTACTCTATTCAGGATCAATTGAGCAAATTATGGGTTGATGAATGGGCATAGGGCTCTTCCAAGTCATTTTGGTAGCTCTTCCTTGGCAGGTATTGATTTTGCTTAGCCGTGTGAGAAGGGGAAGGGGGTGGGGGATAATGATTAAGCCCAATGATCCCTATATAGGTAAAAAAAATGTATTTATGGAAAGAGTATATACATGGGAGATGGGGAAAGAGGAAGATAAAAGATACTATGTAATATATTCTTATCATGTTCATGAGTGAATAACAAAGGGAGGACAACTTCTATATTCTCTTAGCAAAAAAGCCTGCAGTAAGAATAGGAAGCAACTGAAGAAGACAAGGATTAAAGCTTGTGAATGAAAGGAAAAGTTTTAAGTCAATAGAGTATAAAGACTCCTCTTAAAAAAGCACTCACATGGGGAAAAATTTATGGAAAATGGAGAAACCATAGTGAATTGGAGTGGGAGAACAGTCAGTGGACTGGGAGACAATCTTTTCTGAGATAGTAATATGCTTACAAGGACAATATTCTGTCCTGGGATAAAAGATATGTCATTTCCTATGAGTAGCTGGTACTTAGAAAAGAAAAGAACCTAGAGAGGAGTTGCCTTGGCTAAAAGGAAGAATGGCCATAGAGAGATCAGGAAGTTGAATTATACAGGAGGTTGGGGGGTATTTAGGTTGAACATTATAAATTAATACTATTTTTAAAAAATCAATGACTTGATTGGTTTTATTGATTCCCCTACCCCCACCACCTTCCTTATTTACCTTTTCACTTTAAAAATTATTTGTTGAAAAAGATCACTCTCTTGAAGGAAGAAAAGATGCAATGGGAAGCCTAGGTGAGGTAAACAAAATGTATCAATAAAATTGATTTTTAAAACATTGTACTGCAAAATTTGCTTGTAAGAAATGTTGTTATTATAATACTACTTCTATTCACATTACTTTCCATACTAATTGATATTTGTCAGAGTGAAGTGCTACAGATAAAATGTGATGATGAGACAAAATTTATAAAGGCAATAACATAGAAATTGGTTGGAAGACTGAACTCAAACCTGATACTTTGAAGTCTTTATTATGAAGAGAACAAGTAACTTGTAATAACAGTTAACACGAAGGAATAAATTAGGATTTAGTTCATGAATTTAAAATGTATATTAATAATCATAAAATAAATGTCTTATTTTAAAATCTTTAAATATAGATGCATTGATGATCATTTATATTCACAAAATTATTGAGTTAATAAATAAGTAGTTTAATAATTATAATAGAATGCTTTTATGTTCCTATCTCAGAAATGGAAAGCATAACAAAGGCAAAAATATTGAACAAAATATTGAAAAATTTGAAGCTAATATATTCATGGCTGCTCAAGGGAACCAGAAATATAGAATGTTTTGCAAAATAAAAGACCAGGCATTAGTAAGGGCATAGAGAAACTGCAAGTAAATGTATATAGAATAAATACTAACCGCATCATTTACTGAAATGAACACAATAACAATAGTACTATTTCAGGGAGCATAAACAAAAGTTACAGACTTAGTTTGAGATTTTTCAATGAATGGATAAATAATAAGTCAAAAATTATTTGTATGAAATTCAATGATAGCACCACATAGAATTTGTGAGGTCCTCAGAGGAAAATGATACTCTCAATACATACATAAGTAAAGCTCAGTAGAGTGGTAATGTGTTGAATTTGCAATTTTAAAATTAGAGAGTCAAAAAATTAGCAAACCCAAAATAAAAAAAGAAGCCTTGAAAGCCAAAGGAGAAAGGTTAAATGTGAAAATATAGCAGTCTTATAATACAGATAATATTTAAAGCTGATGCTTCAAAAACTAGTTTCTTTGCCACTTTATTGCTGCTTTATTATTTAAAGCTACCACCCTTTCATCCTCTTCCCATGGTTTTGCTTATTTGGTTGATCCCTCATATTGCTCCCCTTTTTCACTCAATTACAGTGAAGTTTGTACCTGATCTGAAAATCACAGAATGTATATGTATGTGTATGTATAACACCTTATCTATTTTGAAAATCTAATTTAAAAATTAAAAAATTTTAAAAATCTAATTTGTCTGATGACACTGAAATGTGGAAATACATCTAGCTCTTTAGTATTCTGTTAATGTAATGGGTTTTATAATTTACTATTTGCTCTGAAAAATAAAATGAAACAAAAAGAAAAAAGAAGTTATTTAGATTTAGATAGAACAGTAACTCTTTTTGGCATCCATATGTAACAAATTTTTATTAATGTTACTCCCCTATTAAATATATGGAATCAATTACATGGCTATTCTCTTCAAGGAGGAACTCACATCAGCAATAAAAATGATACCAATTTTTTAAGGGCAAAGATTTTGTAAAGTTTATCTTTATATCCTTTGGGTCCAGTACAAAGCCTTGTGAATAGAAGGAGCTTAATAAATGTTCCTAGGACTGAAATACTCTTCATTTTTAACCAAAAGATAATTATATTTTGGCTGTTATTGCTCACATTGCCTTGAATCCTCATAATTAAGTATTTCTGCCCTTCATCTCTGATTATGAAACATTCTACTTGACACTGATATGTATATGAGAGAGTGAGTGCCCTTCAAACTCATATGTTTTATTCTAAATTTGGAAATATAAAATTGTTTTTACTAAGGTCATGATTGCTACTGGAACTGGCTCTAAAATGATGTCTTTTGATGTTTTTAAAATCAAAATTCTGATTAGCATAAGAGTGTTTGGACTGAAACATTAATATTGTTGGGAGGTTATTAGCAAGTGGACACTGAATCACAATGGAAGGCAGATGCATAACAATCAACTACCCAGATAAATTCCTAGGGGAGACAGGTTCCAAAGGACCTTTTCAACATTCCAATTTCCTCATTAGTCTATGCATGAAGGAAGAGTCTGTACTGTCATCATTGTACAGTTACAGAAAGGGCACAGGTGGCCATCAGCTTCAGTGTCAGAGGTTAAAAAGTATGAATATTAAAAGTGCAGAGTAAAATGATGTTAAATGCCAATCATTTAAGAGAATAAACTAGAAAGTTCTGTAATGATTACTTTTCCCCACACATAACTTAATATAATTGAAGACATTGTTAATTGATTTCAAAGCATTCAATGCTTGTTTTTACTTAGACTACAATTCTGTGTGACTTTATATATATGCATATATGTGTTTGTGTATTGTGCATGCAGGTTTGTTCCTACACCAGGAAAGACAGTCTAAGAGAATCTAATGCTGTGATGTAATGGATTTGGAATTAGGAAGACCTAGGTTTTAAGCCTATCTGAAATACTTGTATTTTGCTTAGTGGTGCAGTGATAGAGCCCTGGACATGGAATCATGAAAACTCATGTTCCTGGCCTCAGATACTTGCTAGCTCTGTGATCATTTAGACCCATTTAACTTACTTTGCTCAACCGTAAAATGAGCTGGAAAAGGAAGTTGCATATCACTCCAGTGTCTTTGCCAAGAAAACTCCAAATAAACTCACAGTTAGACACAAATGAAAATCGGCAACAGCAGACATTGGTCAGTTGTATAATCCTGGGTACATAAGCATTCTAAGATTCAATTTCTTTTTATAATATGGGAAAAATAAAAGCACCTATTTCAAAGGGTTGCTTTGAAGCTCAAATGAGAAAATGTTTGCCAATTTCATTGCAACTAAAAATTGCAAAATGTGTTAGCTATTGTTTTTATTTTTATTATCATTGCATAAAATTATATCTACAAATATTTAGCAGGCAATATTGTCAAAATTATCAATGGTAAGAGAAAGGTCCTAGGGAAAAAATAAATGAATTTTTTAAGAGAATATATGAATGATAAAAGCAGAAAAGCTTGATTACTTGGAATGTTCAAAGGTATGACTGTACTGGTTAAATGGAGATTTATTGTTACTGAGGTTTAATTGGAAAGTTGTATCATCTTATAGAAAGTATCTATATAATGGAAATGTTAAATACAACTGTACATGTATAACTTTTACCAGACTGTTCACTGCCATGGAGAAGGGACAGGGAAGGGAATGTGGTTGAAAAATGTGGAACTCATAATTTTGCAAATGAATGAATGTTGAGAAATACATGTGCATGTAATTGAAAAAAATAAAATTAAAAATTAAAAAAGAAAGTATATAGTATAACACCATATTCCCTTTCCTGCCATTGAAAATGCAAGCTAATGATAATAACTAAATCTTCTGAAGCTTAGTTCAGTTTTCCATTTTAATTTTGTGTATTTAAGAACAAATTCTCAAATTCTCTGCTGTTCTGTCATTAATTATCAGTAGATTATGAGTGATCAATTTATATTAATTTTTGTTCTAGAGGCCTACTATTGAGATTTTTATTATAAGGAGATAAATGCAGTATCATATATATAATATTATAAAGAAATACTAATATGGAATTCTCTCCAGTTATGAAGATCAGCAGCTCATCTGTAACTGCCTGGACACTGAGAGTTTCAATGATGAGCTTTAGTTCATACACCAACTAAATATCAGATATAAGCCTTCAATTTTGGTATTTCTGACTTTAAGCTCATTCCACTAAACACTATACTAAGTTGTCTTTCAATGGTCATGGAAGAAATGTTTTAAACAAAGCAATTTAATGAAATAAGTGAACTGAAAAATGTATGTTTAAAATGTATGTCTTTGAAGAAGATCATAAATCTCCAGTAGGTGGTCTAAATGACTGAGGTTAGAGGAGAAATAGATATCCTATTATTGCTGTGCTTTACCACAATGGTATAGGCTATTTGAAGGAGTTGGATGATAAATTGTTTAAATCACAAAACTAGCAAAAAAAGATATAGTAATAACAAGTATATCAACTATCAAGGTATTTTCTA
Source organism: Macrotis lagotis (assembly GCF_037893015.1). NCBI lineage: Eukaryota > Metazoa > Chordata > Mammalia > Peramelemorphia > Peramelidae > Macrotis > Macrotis lagotis. The sequence continues at coordinate 168,116,335 of NC_133660.1, forward strand.
GAATGTTCATTCCATTAAAATCTTAGATACTGAAAAATTCTTGACTAAATGTTTTTCTGTCAATTTCATCTCTCAAATGGCACATAAACAATGAAGTAACTGCTATTTATTGGTTATTTATTAATGATTAAACACATAGGTATTTAATAATACCTAATAAGTAATAAGGAAATATCAGTATAAAAAACTAATTGGAACACTGAGAAAAAATAAAAATATCATTAATCATTAGAACTTGTAGAAGATAATGAAAGGGGGGGTAGGTGGCACAGTGGATAAAGCACCAGCCCTGGAGTCAGGAGTACCTGGGTTCAAATCTGGTCTTAGACATTTAATAATTACCTAGCTGTGTGGTCTTGGGCAAGACACTTAACCCTATTTGCCTTGGAAAAATCTAAAAAAAAGATAATGAAAGGAATTTCAGTTACAATCATAACTCTACTCTTGATTTCTGGAAAGCAGATTTGAAACTTCAGAAAAAGAAGATAGGCATGAATCCCTAACTTGGGAATAAAAATATTACAAATCTTCAAGTCTTATGTGATAGTGAGTTCAAATCCAGTCTCAGGCACTTAGTACTTACCTAGCTATGTGAACTTGGGCAAGTCAATTAAAGCCTTGCAAAAAAAAAACTGAAATGAAAAGAGAGTTTATACATTATTATGTAACTATCAAAGATTTTTGAACAGGTGTATAATGTAATTGCAGGAGTGTAAGAAGGTAATTACAAAACAGTGGTGTGGAGAGTAGAGGCAGGAAGACCATCTCTTTCTTAGAAGACATGATAGGGGCAGCTAGGTGGCGCAGTGGATAGAGCACCGGCACTGGAGTCAGGAGTACATGAGTTCAAATTCAGCCTCAGACACTTAAAAATTACCTAGCTGTGTGGCCTTGGGCAAGCCACTTAACACCACTGCCTTGCAAAAACCAAAAAAAAAAGACATGATAACTTCATCAAGTGTGACTACAGTTGGTTGATTCTTGACTGATGGATGGTTGAATAGGAGAGTCAATCAAAGCTGGTTCTAAAATCATTGACTTCAATGGATGGAGCAATCACAAGGGAAGGGGAAGCATACTAATTTCCTGATTTTAATTCTAACCTTCTTCATGACCAAAAAATGTCAATAGAAGTATCTTTGACTTCAGTTATGACGAGTTCTATTACTTGTTAGTCAACTTGAAAAACACTCACAAGATATATTCAGATTTTCCAAGTCTCTTAATGTCTTATAGAACCTTTTGACCTCAGTTTCCTAAGTTGTAATAATATGAACTAATTCACAAGGGTTTTTGTGAGCATCTAATAAGTGCTTGTTCCCATTTGTTTTCTCCTTTCTGCTATTTTTATTACAGTTAGTAAATTCTACTTTGCAATGTATTTTGATGTCTTTGGAGAAAAACTAGGAATTAGTCAAATTCAGGTGTTCCCAGGAGAAAAATATGACTAGGGCATGAGCATGATTATTGGGAAATGCCTAAGATTATATGCCAATTTATATATTAGGTTGAGAGTTTTGGTTCTGGAATAAGAAATTACAAATGAATAATCTAAAATATCTAGATTTTTGTCTTGCTCCTTTGTTTTGCTCACAGACTATGTAAACTATTGATTTTATTTACAACTCAAGCATCAATAGAATGATCTATCCACAAACTGCACAGTCAGGCAATTAACTGTGGAAAACTATGTGGCACTATGGATAGAGTTTTGGGCTTGAAGTCAGGAAGATTCAACTTCCTGAACTCAATCTATATGCAGATATTTACTTTCTATGTGATGCTGGGCAAGTTACTTAACCCTATTTGCCTCAATTTCCTTATCTATAAAATGAGCTGAAAAAGGAAATGGCAAACTAATCTAGTTTGTTTGCCAAGAAAACCCTAAATGAGATCACAAAGGGTCATATTGAAGAACATTTCAAGTTATATTTTTCCATTGTTCAGTTGTGGAAAGCATAATGGGAATTGGACACAATGGAATATTACAGCAAGGCAAAGGTAGAAAGGCATTTGAGTGCAATTAGAAGCAGAATGTTTAATTCTGCATAAATACATGACAGGTAAAGATTGCACTAGTGTTTCCCTTCACCGAGGAATCAATAGTTCTGCTGAAGACCTCTGCAGAGTATGTCAAAAGACATCTTTTTTTGTTCAATATTTAATATTCTAAAAATATCAATTTCTAATCAATTCATCATTTATATTCAAAAGAAAGTCATGCTCATTTAAAGACCCATTCATTCATTGAATTTACAAAGAAAATATTGAAACTAAAATTTTGATTGTAGAAATTCTTTACAAGTTAATCTTCAACCCCCATCCCCCTATTTCTTCCTTCCCATACATACCTCTGGCATGAAAGCAGTTTGGTATAAATGGAAAGAGAAGTGAATGTGGAATCAGAGAATTTGGTTTAAGAGCCTCTGACCTTTATTGCTTGTGTGACTTTGAGCAAGACACGTAACCTTGCTGAGCCAAAGTTTCTCATCTATAAAATGAGAGGTTTGACTAAACCTTTGAAATTTCTTCCATCTCCAAAACAATGTCAATTTATAAGATAATGCATATTTGCAAATTTTCCCTTTTCTGTCCTCAATGTCAGTTTCTTTTTGTTTCTTTTGTTTTTTAGGTTTTTGCAAGGCAAATGGAGTTAAGTGGCTTGCCCAAGGCCACACAGCTAGGTAATTATTAAGTGTCTGAGACTGGATTTGAACCCAGGTACTCCTGACTCCAGGGCTGGCGCTTTATCCACTGTGCCACCTAGCCACCCCCTCAATGTCAATTTCTAATTGTCAGTCAGGTAGGCCATTAGTGGTAATCATTGCACACCAAAAAATAACGATTTTCTCACTTTCCCTGTCTTTATATCCTCCATGAGCCTGCTTTACAATTTTACTTTGTTATAGACTTTTATCACAAACGACATAATGTTTGCATCTTGAGCTTCTTCATGCTGAATCAATGCAATGTTCATTTCAGAGGCCCATGAGACACACCTCATGCTTTCTATTGCACAGTTAATTGATACTAAAGTTATCTTTAGAAAAAAAAAAGGTCTGTGCCTTATTAACTGAAAGGTTGTTCTGCTCCAGCTTGAAGTTCATTGTTTCTTACTCCACCGGGAACTGCCTGGCTGGTTTAGAAGACTTGAGGAATAGAAAAAATTAATATGGGAATTTTGCTTGTATGTTTGAATGGGGCATTGTTCTTTCTGATTTCTTTTGCACTCACCATCCCCCTCCCCACCCCCAAATTTTCAAACAGAAGTAAATATTTGCTTCTTTCTTTCTTCAACTAATAGTTCAAAATATATAACTGGGAGCAGGTAGGTGGTGCAGTGGTGCCAGCCCTGGAGTCAGGAATACCTGAATTTAAATCTGGCCTTGGACACTTAAAATTTACCTAGCTGTGTGGCCTTGGGCAAGCCACTTAACCCCATTGCCTTGCAAATAAAAAAGCCTAAAAAATATCATATAACTTTGCATAATATTTACCCCATTGTTACATTCTGTTTGCTAGCATCTTATCAGATGGTGTCATTTATTTTTTTTTTGTTTTGGCAAGGCAATGGGGTTAAGTGACTTGCCCAAGGCCACACAGCTAGGTAATTATTAAGTGTCTGAGGCGGGATTTGAACTCAGGTACTCTTGACTTCAGGGCCAGTGCTCTTATCCACTGCACCACCTAGCATCCCATATCATTCATTTTAGACCCTTCATATTTCTTAGTTTTATCTATGGAAACAGAGTGGATTGAATGATACAACATTTTTAAATTCTCAGACAGTCAAAAGAAGCTAAGCTACATTGAATACAATCAGTCATTACTCATGTTGATTTATTTTTAAACAAGAATATACAATGACAGTCAACTCATCAATAACAGAATGGTCTATAAGACAGCAATGCGATTTTTACAATATACTCTATGAAGCCTTTCACTACCAAGTACCTTATCACTGTTCATTAGTATGAGTTATAATTCCTACTTCACATACTTCTATGAAAAGGAACAGGCTATCCTAGGATACCTTCACTGAAAATTAATTAGACACATAAGTTATTTACTAAAGGAAACCCTATATTTTATAAATGTTTCCCATTTTGCATTCAACAGTACTATGCCATTTGTTAATTACAATAGAATGATGACTGTGCTCAGGAAGTAAAAGCTATAAGATGTATGATCCCTTTATAGAGTTAATATGACATTGTGGATTGATGATCTCTGTGGTTCCTTCAAGTTCTAATATTTTTTGGTTATAGCTCATGTATTGAATGTAGGAAATTAAGTACAGGTCAAGTATTAATCTTTTCAATTTGTCTCACACATTTATGTATGTGTGTATCTGTCTGTATGCTTATATGTATATATGTATGTATACATATGTATATAACTTATATATTTATAGCTATATTTAATGACTCTAAGAGCAGCATACACACATGAGAGAGACAGAGAGACAGAGACAGAGAGAGGGGGAGAGAGAGAGAGAGAGAGAGAGAAATTTTTTTATTTCAGAGAGGAATTGTTGTTTTGGAGACTGTGTCTTTTTATCTTGTGTGAGAAATGTAGGGTGTTGGTCTTCACAGGGTGTGGAGGGGAGCCCTTAGGGAATCCATTACAGAGGGGGAATGGTTCAGCCAATCACAAGACTGGAAGAGTTTTCTTAATTCCATTCCAGGGATACCAAACCCCAAACTGGTTCTCAACCAGTCAAGAGTGACCTAGAGACCTTGACCTAATGCTACTGAGTTTGCACAAATAGGTAATTGAATATTTACCCACATACCCCCCTGTGACCATTGGGGTTCTTTAGCATAGCATGTGTTGTATGATGTGAGGGGGAATCAAATTAGGGACATGTCATGGAATGGGTGGGTCTCTTAGATTGTAACTCAAACTCTGAAAGCCTATGAACAACCAAGAGGGAGGGGAAAGAGTTTCTGAAGACCAGAAATTACCTGACTTTGAAGACTAATTTGTGCCTCACGCCTAGGTGATGTTATCTTGTAAGGTTCATGAATAAAAAGTACAATTTTCTCTCACTCTAGCAGATTTTTCTTTTCATTCATTTATAACATCTTGCCTAGACTGGAAGTGCAATGGTGGACACTAAGATCCAATTTCAATATTGATCTCATTGAAACTTTGAACTGCTTCATTTCAGGCTTCTTGGGAAGACAGATTTCTCTTTATTTATTGACACTGAACTTACTATGGAGACTATGTTTTCTTTCTTATGCAGCTCAAAACTTCTGAATTCCACTAGCCTCAGCCTCCCAATTATATAGATGTGTGCCACCACAACTATTTTTATACACATTAATAACATCCCAAAGAACCATTATATATAATACTGATAATTACACATTCATAGAAAGCAAACATATATTCGAATAACACAAAACTGGTAGAAATTGTTAAAACATCAAATGATTTATCAAGATTTTTAGAAAGGTCTTAACACATTGAAACTCTGAATCAAGAACCAATGAGATGAAATTTAAAAGATATATGCAGCATCCACATTTAGGTTCAGAAATTCAATTTCTTTAAAACATGAAAGTAAAGTCATTTTCTCAAAAACAGGAGAAAAGGGAGAAGTAGCATCTTGTGAAGGAAAACATTTTCATTGAAGATAAAATTCATCATGACAACAATGTGATGAGATTTTGTTGAGTTTTGTTGTTGCTGTTGCTGCTAAGTCATTATAGGGATAAAATGATTGTACAGGTGAAGCACAAAAAAGACTTGTGTACTGATTAGACATCACTGACATGTGTTATTTCTGGATATAATATTTTAAATGGGACATTGATATAGCCAAGTTGGTTAGAAATCATGTTATTTAAGGAATGGTTGAAAGAGCTAGTAATAATTAGATTGTTAAAGAAAAGACTTAGGTCAAGCTAAGTGGGTGAGAAGGCATATAATCTTCAATTTACTATTGTAAAACATGGAGTAATAATGCCACAGATGTAATGCATGTTTATGGAACATAGGGAGTGTTTTATTTTACTTATATGTGTGTGTGTTTGTATGCATATAAATTTAATTTATATTTGCCCAATTAAACTGAAGTTATAGGGAGTCAGTTTTTAGCTTAATATGAAGGATATTCCAACAAGTAGAGCTGTCTAACAATGGCTATAGCTGACATGGAAGATGGAGAACTGTATGTGTTTAGTTAGAAGCTGCATAGTTCCTTTTCAAGAAATTAAAGAAATTTGGAATAGATGGAGTGCTTACACTGAGAATTAATTATAGGGCACAAGAGCAGTTTCATTTCAAGTTATAACAGTGGAATAAATCACAAGATCTGATCCCTAAAAACTGAAACAAATTTAATATGTCATTTGGACCAGACTTTTCATTTTACAGATGTGTAAAATGAAATCAAGGGACTTGTTCAAACTCACACTGACTTCTAGTTGACAAAACTAGGTTTTGAATCCAAATCTGATTCTGAGGTCAATGTTCTTTGCATCATAATCTAGTACTTTTATTCCACTTAAACTTTTGCATCAATTCTCCATGCTTTATAGACTTTCTAGATTTCAGTGACTGAGCTAAATTTTTTAATTTAATATTGTTTCTCATTTAATTAGTTAAAAATAATTGTAGTCTACTGCAGAGAATTTTTTTCCTGAAGCTGTAAATAATATCAATTAACACTTTGTTTTTTTATGCTTTGAAGTCCTGAACTGTTTTCTTTTATAATTTTTTGCATTATGTTTAATTTTTCTTTTGCACTATTTTTCTGAGATTGTTAACTTGCCTCTACATATCAAATCTTCAGCTTCAAGATGCTTTGCTTGTAAAGAGATTATATTTTCTTTGATTATTTTTGTGTTTTGTTTTTCTTCTTCCTGACTGTTCTTTATTCTTATATATTTCCATTCTCAATTAAAGTTTTCTCTTTTGTTTCTTTGATAAGGTTTGCCAGTGTGAATTCAAATTTTTCTCTTCTGACAATGAATTCTGGTACCATGATTCTTATTTCTTACTTAAACCTTTTAGAAAAGTAATATTGTGCTATCATGCTCTCTTGAAAAATCATAGAACTTTATGCTATCAGAGATGTCTAGATTGTGGAGCTATCTCCCTTCCACCAAAAATATCTTTATTGATAATTTATCTGATTATTTTCTCAAGATCTTTAGCTAAATTTTCTTCTTCCTAAGGGCTTTAATGATTTTTGAATTTTTCACTTATATTCTCCCTTCCATTTCTTTTTGGCTTCTTCCCATTTTATGGTGATGTTACTGAGAATTTGGTCTGCAGAATTGTTTTACCCTCTTCCCATGTTAAGCAATTAATCTTTCATAGGCCTTGGTCCCTGGATTTCTGGGAGGAGAAAACTGATCCAAGAAAGAAGGTCAGTTCCCTTTATTTCAGACCTGGTAGTTATGTCCTTCCCCTATTTCCCTTTATTTTATAATTGTCTAGTTAAATACTGTTAGAGCCCAAAGCACTTTCAAGATATAGTCCTCAAAAGAGTTACCTTCTGCCTTTTTGGTTTTCCAAGCCATGAGGGGAGGAAGAGGTAGAAGAATTGAGTTCTAAACCAATGGTCAACATATACAATCCTACAAAAAAAGTATTTACTGGCTGAGGAGGGTGTACTGAATGAGCATGTGAGATATTAGAGGTTAGCTTTTTCTGCTTTTATTTTATCATCTTGCTTTCTCTTTAGGATTCTTGATATCTCAGACAGTTGAAATTGCCTTATATCTTGTATAAGTTCTTATTTTTGAGTTTTGGCAAGGTTTATGAGGTTATATGGGTTTAAGAAAATATCTTCCTTTTCATTTTGTTGGTCACAAGACTCAAATCTTTTATAGTTTTATATTATTTGCTAGATCCCAAGAAATAAACAAAGAAATAAACCAGTTCCTGCCCTTAAGAAGCTTTCATTGTAATGGGAGAGACAATATGTTTATTAAAAACATATATATTTGTATATACAAGAGACATTCAGATTATATTGCATATTACCTAATAGGGAAAATACTAGAAAGTGAAGAGATCATGAAAGACTTCCTGAAGATGCAGTCATTTGAATTGAATTTTTAAGGAATGCAGGGGTTTTAATAGATACATGTGATGACAAAGAATATGGTGACATTTGGAATAACCAAAAGAAGTCACTTCGCCTACATCTCAGAGGTTTTTTTTTTATAGCTCTTGATTGAGTCTCTAATTATTTGATGTCATGTTGAACCTTTTTAGAGCAAGGAAAGTGATCCCAAACCCATCAACTCAATAAAGAGTTACAAAGTATAAATGTTGTATTCATCACTAAATTAGAGAACCCATTGGTGTTATGTACTCTCCCTACCAAATATAGAGTAATTTGTTAGAAACAGTGTACAAAAAGTAGGGGATAGCGCTTTTTCATTAAGAGATAATTGTAAAGCTTTCCTTGAAATAATTTCATGCCATGTGATAAAAGCACACAGATTGAAAACCAAAGTTTTGAAGGGCAATATTATTAAGAAGATGTAGTTCTCTTATTATAAAACATTTAGACCTTGGTTAATCTTTTGTGAAATGGCAATGTAAAGTAACTCCTTTGAGCCTCTATTTATAAAATGGGGTTAATCATGCTTATATTACCTCCTTCACAGTGTTGTGAAGATCAAATGAGATAATGTATGCAAAGTATTTTGTAAACCTGAAAGTGTTCTCTGTACTCTCCACTTATTATTAATGTATTCTTTATAGGGATTAAAAAGAGCAAGGGGAATTCTAAAGTGAGGTAACTTTCACAGACATATCTTTACAATGACTAGCCACATGCTTCAAAACTGCTCTTTCAGCTACAACGAAACTATTGAGATATTTTGTAACTCTAGTTGAGGTTTTATTTTTATGTTTTTCCATTGCTGATACTTATACCGGGGTCACCTCTGGCAGAGAATTAATTAATTATTATTTATCAAGTGTTTGCTGTGTACAGGAAATAAAAAAAAATAAAGACAATTAAATCCAAAAAGAAATCCAGAAAATGTTGGGCACTCTGTGATTCACTAGGGTTTATTTAAGAAACTTTAAGTCCCTCTTGCTTTCTTCTAGGATGTGTTTTATTTTTCAATTATTGTATTTTTTACTTAGTATAATAATATTATACTTTGTATAATATTGTATAATATTATTATACTTTGTATAATATTGTATAATAATATTGTACTTTGTATAATATTGTATAATAATATACTTTGTATAATAATAATGACAACTCAGATTTATAATGTGCTTTATTGTTTACAAAGTACTCTTTTTATAACAACCATGGGAGATAGGTTAGTTTGAATATAATGATCCCTAATATACAGAAGAGAAAAATGTGCCTCAGACACGTAAAGTATTTTGCTTAGATGTTATAGTTACTAATGGAGCAGGGATTTGACATGAAATCGAATGTTTTCTTCACTATATTAGGTCCCTTAGATAATAATTATTTGTCTCCTTGTTTTATCTCCACTAAGGGAATATAAACTCCTAGTCTAATGACCCCAATTTCTTCTTTGTACCTCCCCTAGAACTGATACAACATAGTGCACATAATAAATACACAATAATTATATTTTGAATGAATTAATGTTTAAAATCAAATAATTGTCAAAACCAATTTTTTTTCAGTACCTCCCAGGTGTCAAGCACTATGGTAGATGGTGGGTTTACAAAGACAGAATTTACTAACCCCCCATCTTCAAAGAGCTTACATTCTATGATCTAATTGTGCAGTAGCTACTAAAATTATTCTGTAGTTTCTGAGAACCTAAAAAGCAGATCATGGAATGCTATGAGTCATTGTAGCTTCATCAAATTTAAATGTGGCCAGCCTAGTGTTATTCTTCTTTTTGAATTTAGTTATTGGATTGATAGATTAGGAGAATAATGGAGAAACACAGTGTACCTGGATTTCACCAAGATATTTGACAAGGCCTCTCATTCACACTAGTTGGAGAAATCTATGCTTAAAAACAAGAATTTAATAACAGACAGATGTCATTCTAGAATAAAATCTGTAAGGGATTTGGTCTTTGGTTTATTGACTTGCTCCCACTGTGTTCAACATCTTAGTCTTCTACTTAAATGAAAATTTGTCATTTGAATGAAAGATCAAACTAGATTTACTTCACTCCAGAGACAGAAATAGCAACAAAAGATGGAAGCTACAGAGAGTAATATTTCAGATCAATATAAATGAAAGCTTCTTCAGAATTAGTGCTATCTAAAAATGTAATAAACTGAAACAGGATAAAGTGAGTTTCAAATCATTGGAAGCCTTCAAATTGGATATCCCTAGTGGAAGATGTTGTAAAGAAGAGAACTATTGAGTTCTGAATATATGCTGTGAAAATACCAAATTCTTTGATTCTAAGGAATAAATGGCTTTCTTTAAATGTTGGATAGCATTAATCATGGCAGAATATATAACATGATAGGAGGATATAGTCTGGATAACAAAAGGTCTTTGTAGTCTAGAACAAAAGATTTTAAACCAGAAATAGACTGATAACCAAGGACTTAATGGATAGGTTTCAGGGCAAATCCCAGCTGTTAACTTGGGTGAGAAAGATTACATCTTTAATATCCCAGGTTCCAATGTAATGCTAAGTATTTTATTGCATGCATTTAACATTATTTTGAGTGGGCATGCTAGTCTTCTATGACACACACAAAAGGTTAAGAATTCCTTGTTCAGAACAATGGACTGAATATGATTAGATGGAATTTTGGAGGAATAGGAAAAAAGTCATATTTGCCTTAAAATGATTTGTGTTAGTACAGCAGATGAAAGGTATAGTTAAACAACAGCTGTTATTAAAAAAAAAAAGACCTAAAGGAGTACAAGTTTAGTGTGATGCAATAATGTAACTTGACATGTCACAAAAAAGGTAATTCAAGTTTTCCTAATAAAAGTGCAAAGGAAATAATGCTATAACAAGGGAGGAGAAGACATATTGAATCTATCCCTAGTCAGATCATATCTTGATTATTACCTTGAGTTTCAGGCATCAACTTTTAAAAAGTCCATTAACAAATTTAATAGCATTTACAAGAGGGGTAATTAAGATAGTGAAGAGACCTAAAATACACTATTTGATGACTGAATAAAGAAATTAGAGATTTTTAGCCTGGAGAAGAGGATATAACAGCTTATCTTCTTGACTATGATGGATTGTCTTATGTAAACAAATTACATTTTTCTCGTTCATTTCAGAGGGCAGAACTTGGAGTAATGTATTTTAGGATCATAAATTTAGAGCTAAAATATAATATTTAGGTTGTGAACACAGTTTTGAATTCCTTTTAGGTCTGTTTCATTGAATGAACTACTTCTACTCCCCCATTTTAGAGATCAAGAAAGTGAAGTAAGTGTAACATTTATACATAGTAAGTTCTTAAATACTATTTGATTGATTGATTAGATGATTATTTTCTAAAGGAAGAACTGTAGAAGCAGTGATAGTGATACAAAAAAGAAAAAGAGAACCAATGTTTTTTAAAATGCACAAGAGTAAGCAGAATAATATTGTTACTGTCATGTTAAATTGAGTAAGATGAGAATGAACCTATGATTTAAATTGTATAGGACATTTCCATTGAGGAAAATCTTTCTACCAGTGTATGTTAGCATCTTCACTGTAACTTAAAATCTAGCAGGAGTTCTCTGGCTTCCTTCAAGAATCAACTTAAATCTAATCTTTTGCTGAAGATTTTTGTCAGTTCACCAGATGACTGTGTCTCACATTACTTCCTTCTACTCTGATCTTATGTACACCTATTTCTCTATATAATATCTCCTGAATTAAAATGGAATCTCTTAGAGGACAGCCCCACCTTTTATTTTTTTTTTTGCCTTTCTTTGAATATTTATCACTGAACACAATGCTAGTCATAATATGTATCTATATATGCATGTGTATATATGCAAATAAATACAAACGTATATATGCATATACATATATTTAAACACAAAGACACATTGAATGACTTGCTCAAGATCACACTGCAGAATGTGGCAGCTTCAGACTTGCTGATTCAAAGTACAGAGATTCAAATTTAGGATCCCTGATTTAAAGTCCAAGGACCTTTTCCATTGGACCCTATAAATCTCTGAGTTATAGAAAGATGGATTTTTTCCCATTTTTTATTAAAGCTTTTTAAAATTAATGGACTTCTATTTTCACTCCTTCTCATCCTCTATGGGAAAAGAAAAGCAAAAAAAAATCCTTGTAATAAATATTGTCATAGAAACATTCTTTTTTTCTCCAAAAATATAGATGTTCCTTTTTTTCACTGTGACTATCAGTTCTCTGTCAGGAGACACATAGCATATTTCATCATCAGTCCTTGGAATTATGGATGAACATTTTATTGATCACAATTTTTACCATTTTCAAAGTCTTTTATCCTTAGAACATTATTATCATTGTTATTATGTAATTTTTTTCTTCAGGCTTTTCTCAGTTTGACCTTTAATCAGTTTATAAGTCTTCAAAATAGATTTTTATAAAATTGATATTAAAATAAATTTATTTTTAGATTCTGATTACTTAACACTACCACATTTCAGATAATTAAAATCATCTTTGAAATCAGCTCTTTCCTCATTTCTGACAAAATAATAATATTCTATGGCATTTGCATAAAACTTTAAAATGTTTAACATTGTTTAAAAAATCAAGAGGTTAGTTAGATGTTGTCTATATAGAACTCCTCCCCCCAACAAAAAAAAGCAGTATCCAAGAAATTAAAGCTGTTCAGAAGTGAAATGATTTTCTTGGGAAGTAAGAAGACAATAAAATTTACTTTACAAGACATTAAGTGGAGAATAATTAACAATTTATTGGGTATATTAAAGAAAGAATTATTGTTTAGATAAGGGTTAAATTAGATGACCTTAGAGATCATATGGAATCTTGAGATTCCCTTAACATATGCTTTCTATAGGTTTACTTTGGTGACCCCTTGTTGTGAATTGGTGTCCCTGGGTTTTCAAAGGCTATGCCAATGGAATATATATCTTCTGAGTGGTCCTACAAAACTGCAAAAACTTTGAGTTTGCATATAGTGATTAAATGTAGGGGAGGTAACTTGAGCAATTTAATACATGAAGGTTGATCATTATATGATGAATTGTTGAGCCACAAATTATAGAGTCTATCAATGAAGGGATAAAGGTCCACTATGGATGGATGAAGCATGAGAAGTCTCAAATAGCAAACTACAAAATCAGGAGTTTTACAAGTCTGTACCATAATTAGCAGATGACTAATGCAAGCAATACAAGCTATTAATGTAAAAGAAGAAATCTGTTAGTAAATGGTCTGGTTAGCTCCACAAGGAGACAAGGTTTAGAAAATTGGGAAAGTTTAGAAGACACAGGGCAAGAGTAACTGGGTGGGAATACTAGCCAGAACTAATATGAAAGGTGGTAGAAAAAGCAAAGCATCTGTAAAGTTTGTGGGATCTTGAGTAGCCTAGTTTGAATATGAGAATTGATTTGTATAGGGGATTGGAAGGTAGTAAATCTCAAAAAAGTAGGTTTGGGTTAGAATATTAAGAGTATTGAAAAGCACTTTCTGGAGTATAAATTTGACATTGTAAGAATTTGAGAAATCATAGTGAGTTTGTGAGCAAGTATCACTTTTAGTATACGTATCTAAACAAAGTGGAAACATTATACATTCAGTATCAATTTTCTATGTGCTAAGGATGCACACACTCACACACATGCACACACACACACACACACACACACACACACACACACACACACTTCTCAAAGCAAACAATGAAGACCATCCATTGATACTTAGAGACTTCATATTTAATTTAATTTAATTTCCCCCAAGCTATTATAGCAAATATTGTTTAAAATATTCAACTTTATTTACTTTTTTATACTATGACTTTTTTACAATTTTATGAAGCTATTTTATTAAACTCTAGGAAGTATTATATCTAGTACAGAATTTGGGTGAACTTCAATTCTTGTGATACTACATGAAGAGTCATTAAAATTGGTTTAAAAACACATTTTTACTTAGATCTCCATTTTATTCTATCTGAAGAAACCAATTCTGGAATTAGTCTAGGGACAGAAAAAGAACAAAAACAAAAAAAATTTTCTGTAGTGGTTGGTCTATAATACTTCCTGATCAGTCTTGAAAAGGAAAAGGTTCTGTGGTTTATTTGGAAAAGAATTACTATTTATTTCTAATAGTAAGGATTTGATTTTAAAGCACAACTATAATTTTTATTATTTTTTCATGTGCCAGAATTATAATTTTATAAATTATAAGAGCCATCAAAATAACATAATTAAAGGTTAAAAATATTATGTTTATGTGCTAGGCATCATGTGAGACTCTTGGAATATAAAGAAAAAAGTTAAATAATCTATACCTTCAAGGAGTTTATATCCTACTATGGAGGGGATAATATATGGTCAGTGCAGTTTTAAGCTATTAAAGCTATTAATACTTCGAAGAGAGAGTCTTTCAAATGATCAGGCAAAAGGATGATGAGGCCTGAACTATGGGATAGTCATATGAAGAAAAGGGGATATATGTGAGACATTGTTGTAGACTATTTTGAACATGCTGACAAGATTTGGCAATTGCTTGAGTGTGGGGATAGGTAAAAGTGAGGAAGAATCAAGGGAGACTGCAAGATTAAAACCTTGTAATGCAAAGGGTGTAGGTGACTGGAATAAAAATAAGGAAGTTTAGAGAAGGGATGGAATGGATAATAGAAAGGATAATAGATCCTGTTTGGCACATTTTGAGTTTGAAATATTGATGGACTGTCTAGAGAGATCTGTCCAGAAGACAGTTGCCTATATTTCACTAGAATAAAGGAAAAGGATGAGAGAGAGAAGATATAGATTTTAAAATCACCTAAAGGTGAAAATTGAATTGTGAGAACTATTGAGATACCTGAGAGATTAAGGATTAAAAACACAGTTTGACAACCCTATCCCCCCAACTAGAGATTAAAAAACAAAGAAACAAAAAACCCAAGAACATCATTTAGTCAACAATTTTTAAAAAGCAAACTAGAATAGTTTGATTTTGACATTCTTTGTCTTCAGGGTTTGTGTTGTGAAGATCCAAATGGAAAATCAACAGTACATGGATAGGGAGAAGGAAGAAGTATATCATCTCACTTCTATCAAAAAGGACTGAATGCACATTCTGGGAAGTAACATTTTCTTTACTAAAACTCCAACTTAGTTTTTCTTCAAAAGGAAAAAAAAAAAAGAAAGTCAGTTTGGGGAGGCTTTGTAAACCCAAACTGAAGATGGAATAAGTCTGGAATGATTTCCACAGCCCATGGCAGGAAAGAAAGCTAGTAGACCCCATGAATAAGTTTGGTAGAGTCAGCACAATGCCGGATGAAAATTGTTATCACCACATCAAAAGCCCTAAGTCTTTTTTACAGGCCAAGGGAACAAATTGCCCTGCTTCAGGGATCATATATTTGTATGAGTCAGGCTAACACAGTTTTTCTTATTTATTTATTTGCTCTGGGGTTAAGCTAGATCATCAGGATAGCCCTTCTAAGCTCCTCATTATGCTTTGATATTCCAGTAACTCATTATGTGCATTCCTTATTACTAAAAAATTTTGACATTTTGTACAATTTAATATTCCTTTGGCCTTATGTCCTTTCTTTTGGCTTCTTTTCCATGAGACTGCTTGCTGCTATGCAGCTAGAATCTAACTTTTTAAACTACAGTGAACAACACATTAAAAAAAATCGATCTCAATGATTCTCCATTTCAGGTCAAAATAGGCTGCCTAGAAAACTTTGCTTTAATATTGAGCTTGAAGTATATTTCAACAGCCTTCCCTCTCCATCTAGCCATTGGTTTTGATTTAGGTATTTCAAACTGCAGAATGAAACACAACTATTATAAGACAGCATGAATATCATAAGCTTTTTTATTGCAAACACATATTAATGACATCAAAACTATATAGAAAAGGAAGCATTACATTTGGATAATTCTATTTCTGGATGCTGCTACTTTATTTGCATATCATAGAATAACTTGATTAAATATTTTGTATTAACAAAATCCATAAAGATTGAAGCATACTCATAAAGTCTTCAATTTAGTTCCACTTAATCTACTCTAGGATATACCTCCCAAAATTCAAGCTGTCTAGACACTAAGATGTAATATACCTAGGTTTGAGAAACAGAGATCTCTTTTAAAAAATAGCAAATTAATGCTCCAGCAAGGAATAAACCATTTTGGGTTTTTTTTGTTTGTTTTTGCTATAAAGAAATAGATGTTCAACCAAATGGTTGCTTCTGATCAAAGCAAAAGTTCTCAATTTGGGTCTATTAATTTGTTGCTTTAATATTTCAATACTTGTATTTCAGTAGAAGCTGTTTTCTTTACAATTTAAGGAATT
This sequence comes from Macrotis lagotis, assembly GCF_037893015.1. Lineage (NCBI taxonomy): Eukaryota > Metazoa > Chordata > Mammalia > Peramelemorphia > Peramelidae > Macrotis > Macrotis lagotis. The sequence continues at coordinate 168,132,786 of NC_133660.1, forward strand.
TTAATTTATACACTTAAAACAATTTTTCTGAGAATAGGTTCATGGGCTTGGCTGCACCAGTCAATAATGCCTATAACATAAAAAACAATCTGTTTTAAAGAGTCATAACTTTTTAAAATAGGACTTGTGGTTATTTGATTTCAACCATATACCCCCACTTTCAAGCTAATCCAGGTAGATTAATGCTACAAATCAATTACTGATGTACCTCCTAATGCAGTTAAGTATGACAGTATGGTCCTTAACTTTTAAATCCATGTGTTTAGAGTTCCAATTATCAATGAATCAACAGTAGTTTATTATGGTTCCGACTCCATTATAGGTTTAGAGATACAGAGATAAAAAAAATGAGAAAAAGAGAGACTTATGTTAAAATAATAATTTAAATAATTATGTAAAAAATAATGCAAATATAAACAAGAAGTACAGAATATATGCAAAGTAATTCTAAAATGAAGGAGGACTATAATATGGCAGAGAGGAGAGAGAGAGAGAGAGAGAGAGAGAGAGATAAGGAAAGGATTACTTCTATCTGCTCATGGAGGATGTAGTTCTTGAATTAAATTATGAAGGTAGTTGAAACTTTTAAGATGTAGAGGTTGTTAAATGACCTTGGACAAATCCTTTCACATCACTGAGCTTCAGTCTCATCATTTGTAAAATTTGGGGAATGGGAGATTAATATGGAGAGATAGGGGTAAAATAGATGAAACTAAGGTCTATTCAAAACATTCTTTTGCTTAATGGGGATATAGTATCTCAGGACTGCCATAATTTTTTTAGAGGATGAATCTGAATTGTTATCTGAGTTTTTTTTCTATTGAATTGACCCATTATATAGAAAAGTTGTAGATTTAAATGGGGAACCAAATTATAAAATATTCATTGGAACCTTTGCTTTCTGTAGGCTCATAGAACCTAAAAAACTCTAGCTCTGTTCCAGGAAAAACCTGGGAAAGGTTGTATATCTATTGTCTAAGCAGCAATTTAGCCATATTTAGAGAAACTTCATCAAATTGTCTGAGGGGTACTTTAAAATATGTAGCCCTTGATGAAGAAGGGGTACAATCTATATTGAAAAAATTCCCACTCTGAAGGTATCGTATGGATTCTTGAAGAATTTAGGTACTTATTTACAGGGTGAAGGGACATTTGCAGACTAAAATCTTTCAAATGACCAAGAGTAAGTCTGGTTCACATACTGATTCATATTGCTAAGTTGGATATCCTGAGTGTAATGTTGATATACCATGGAAACTCAAGGCTTCTATCTTTTTAGTTTTATTTTCTATGTAAGAGTAATAGAAGATCTTAAGTAAGAGTTACAGAGGATAAAAGGATATGGAGGGCTTTACACTATGGAATGATGGAGATAATTTAAAGGAGTCATCTACAGTATGTATCATAGCACCATTTTGTGCTCTTCCCAGATGTGATCCTGTATGGTTACAACTATCCTTTCTAGGGATATTCTCTCTTTGTTCCATCCTGCAACCCATAAATGTGCATGGCTCCATCTCCCTCTACTTTCCCTTTATTTTAGTAGGGCATGGGAGAGACAAAGGAGGGCTATGGTTGCCACATGTAGAACATTGAAATAAAATAGGAATTTAAGGGTCTGTTCTTGAGAAGCTTTCTCAAAAGTCTTAAAAATCAAGTGTTAAATTATAAATAAGTTTAAAGCACATGATGTAATACTTCCTGATCTCTAGCCTTTTGCAAAGCAAGTCAATATGGAACAAAACTAGGTTGTCATTGTAATTCATTTACTAGAACACTGAACAGGGATTGAGGAGATTGTGACTCAATTTCTTTAGTCACTCTGAGTCTCATATTTTTCTGAGTCTCATTATTTTTAGATATTGAGACAATTCTCCTGATTTAGGATTTTCAGTCAGATATAGATTCTGAACCCACGTTAAAACCATGACAAGGCAAATTACACTTTTTCCTCTCCTTTTCTAGTCCTCAATATTTTGTCACTGCATTTTATTTGACTTTAGAATTAGAGAACCATTTTCATCTGGTACTTGTAGTAGGTACTTGATTTCAATCTATTTGTTCATAAAAAATAATAGGATATTAGAGCTGGAAGATTCCTTAGAGATCATCTATTCCACTTCCTCTATTTTAGAGATGAGAAAAGTTATGTTCAGAGGTCATTAATCATTTATCACAAAGGTAGAAATCTAAAAAATACAGAATTCTTTCCCAAAGTCTGTGATTTCAGCTTGCTGGGACTTAGAGGCAAAAGGCCCTGGTCTCAAATCCTGCCTAAGATGCTTACTAGTAGTGTGATACTGGGCAAGTCACACAATCTCTTTAATTCTATTCCATTATTTATAAATGAGATAACTGTGATTTGATTAACTCTAATAATCTTATGACTTGAAATTTACTATTTTTTTTTAGTTTTTTTGCAAGGCAAATGGAGTTAATTGGCTTGCCCAAGGCCACACAGCTAGGTAATTATTAAGTGTTTGAGGCTGGATTTGAACTCAGGTACTCCTGACTCCAGGGTCAGTGCTCTGTCTACTGTGCCACTCAGTTGTCCCGAAATCTACTATTCTTATGGGAAAACACAGGCCTTTCTCACTTTGAGATGACTAATTTACATGGAGACACTGCTGGATTATAGATATTAGCAGGCAGAAGATTCTTTTCCATTGTAGTAATTGTGCATAATACTGGTTCTGCTTATTTCACATTGAATCAGTAATTATATGACTTCTCATGCTCATCTCTATTCATCATATTCATAATTTTTCAGCTTCAATTATTCATCACATTCATGTGCCACAGCTTGTTTATCTATTTCCTAACTGATTAAACTTTACTGTGTTTCCAGTTCTTTGTTACTATAACAATTATTCATATGCATGTTTTCACATATGTTGAATTTTTCTTTTAATTTCTTACATTTTGGGGATTTTTGTTTGGCAGTATAATCTTTGGGTCAAAGGCCTAGACATTTAAGTAACTTTCCCAATACATTTTCAATTGCCTTTCAGAATAGTCTTTTTACTTTTTACTTTCCATGAATGAGATAGAATAATACAATATTGAAAAGAATACTGGGTTTTGAGACACAGGGACCTAGTTCAAATCCCATTATTGGTATTAGTAAATGGAAAGAACAATGGCAATAACAACAAAAACTATGAATTTGAATGCAACATAATTCTAATAATTCTATAAAAATAATGGAAAAATCCAGCTTCCTATAGGATTTACAGAGATGGGAGACTATGAGCATGATAGATCATGGCATTTATAGTTAAATTCAGATGACATGTTAATTTGCCAAATTTCTTTGTCTCTGTCTCTATATGTCTGTCTTGTGCCAGTCAAGATGCTATTGCTACACACAAAGAGTTTATATTCTGATATATCCAGTAAGTACAAATCTAAGTTTATATAGAGCAGATATGAAAAAGATCCATAAACAAAAAGAGAAGTTAGGAGGACATTAGTAGTTTGAAGGATCTAGGTAGACTTTGTGAAGAAAGGAAGTGGTTCTTGAGCTTCATTTTAAAGAAAAATAGGGATGTATGAGGAGAGATGAAGGCACAGTCAGTTAAAAGTCAGAGAGAACAAAGATAGAGTGTCATATATGAGGAACAAAGAGAAGGCCAGGTTATCTGGGTTGCAGAAGATTGGGGGGGTAATGTCTGTTGAGGATGGAAATAGAGGTTCTGAAAGGTTTTGAAAATTAAAGAAAAGTTTGTATTGTATCCAATAGACAACCCTGAATAAAAGGGGTGAGTCTGGATTGCAAAAGTCATACAGATAATTAAAAATTAAGGTGATACAAAGACAAAATGGATTAACAAATGTTTTTAAAATAGTAAAGATATATTCACTCACAACCCACTGTCTGCTGATGAATTTGATCAGCAAGCATTTCCACATGAATTAAAATCACTAGTATTTGAGGAAGTACTGTTATGATACAAGCAATTGAAGTTAAGGCAAAGGACCTGGGTTAGAATCCTGCCTCTTCTAACAACTTTTGAAAAGTCTCTACTTATCCATCTTCTTCATTTGTAAAAGTAAAAGATTGAATGAAAGTAACTTTTAGTTTTATTTCTATGATCCTTGATTATCAAATAAGTGAATTTCTTAGAACATCAAAATGACATTTTAGTATCAAAGTCCAGGTTCCCTCCTGAATTGATTATATTGAATAATACTCTAAATAGTACCATATTATTTCACAGCTTGGCTTCATTCCACTAGTGATGTGGGATGTATGAAATATAATACTTTGAACACTGAAAACAATCCAAATATATCATATTGATTCTAGTTCTTAGCAAAAACAAGCAAAAGTTCTTATTTATAATTGCCTTTGATATTTGTAATAATTATGTGAAAACTTCATGACCTTTGATGATCAAGTTAACCTAGTCTTGACTATATCAATATCAACACATTTGTGTTAACTTAATGTATCAGTATGTTTTAGTTGTAAAAAATAGAGCAATTATTGCTTTATCAACATCTTATGGGCAAATAACTTTCTCAGTAAAAAGAACACATTATTAATAGAGGCAACTTTTCCAGTATGCACTTGTAAAATCCTTTACTTAACATAATAATAGTAATAATCATAATGATTGATAATAATAGTAATATAAAATTGAATATTACTTGAAAGGTACATTTTATGAAAATTCAGTATAAGTTCTTGATTCTTACTACAAAAGACTACCTCTTTTCTATTGAGTAGTTTGGTAAATTGGTATTAAAATAATTTTTATGATTAAAAAATTGAAAAAATCAGATATGAAGAAAAAGTGTTCTTTTGAATGTGAGATCAAATGGAGATAAGAAGACCCTGACAGAGAAGCAAGAGGACCTGTTTGAGGGCAGAGAAATTATTAAGATTGTGGTCCCTTGGGTCTTTTGACTGCCTTGTTTGAGAGATACATCCAATCATGAAATAGTAAAATCACAAAGTGTTAAAAAAAAGAGTAAATGAATAAATAAATGGATAAAACATTTATTATGCGCAAAGCACTGCTCTAATTGCTGGGCATACAAATAGAAAAGTAAGACACTGCCTGTCCTCAAGAACCCACATTCAAATGAGTGAATCAATACATAAGACAGTCTTTAGATGTCAGTCAGATGGAAAGGCCCCATAGTCCTTTGGATGAAACAACAAAACAGATACTATTCCTCTTCTTTAATATTATTTTCACTTATAAAATCTTATCAATTTCTGATGTTGAACTATTTGGCAGTGTAAATAACTTTGGTGAAAGGATCTTTCTTGTCTGCATCTTCAATAGACACAGCTGAAGCACATACAACAGTTTTTACCAGGATATATCACAACAGGAATTGCTTTTCAGGATGATGGCTCTGTGTATTGGATTGGAAACATTACTACTCCAATGGTCCTTAGATTCAAGGTCCTGGGTTGCTCCATCAGTGTCTGAGAGGAGATAAAGGTCAAAGTAAAAGTAAATTAAATAACTGCTGTGAGATTATGGGAAGACTAAGTAAGGATTGTCACTTTAATAGCTGATATAAATTTAAATTTCATGAATTTTGCCTCATAATGGAATGATGAGTCACTGACCAACAGGAATATATGATATGAACCATTAGAGACAAGGAAAAACCCAGCAGAAGATTGAAGAACCCAGCAGAAGCCATTTAGAAACAATAGTAGAGTAATTTAAATGATGGTCACAGAACTAGTCAGCTGCTAGGAAAACTTCAGCTGCTGTATGTGAAAGCCTGATAATTTAAAGAGATTTTGTTGAGGTTTTGTAGATTGCTTGAAGTCAAGGCTGGATGCCTACTGATTGGAAGAGCACTTAACTTGGGGAAGATACCAGCTATTTGCCTTTGGGGCCAACTTAGAGTGAAACTTCTCAGAAGTTGCCTCCTGCTACCTCTTCTGGTTTAAAAGGAAAAAAAAAAGCTGAGATGGTGAAAGATAGGCTTCATAGCCATTTTTTCAAGGTGATTGGAAGATTTAGAATTTAAGGGAGTGAGGTGCTGTTTGGGTTTACCTGAATCTTTTAGAGATTTATCCTCAGAGTTTATTCAATCTCAAAAGATTTTTCTATAACAAAATGTTTTGCTGCAACAAAATTAGTTCATTTGATGATTCAGAATCTTAAGTGAAGAGTTGACTATTACCTAAATTGCCCAGAGAAACTGGGCAATTTTAAACTTGAGAAACTTTTCAGTTCTTTTGACTTTAAGAGAACTATTTGTCACTACACCAGTTTAGTCTTTTCCAGGACTCTTTAATGGATGATTATAAATTTAAAAAAAGTTTATCACTGTTTCAGTTCCAGAGCAGATGAGTAAGTTTCTCAGTGGGAGAGAGAAGACTAAAAGGGTGTTAGTTAGCAGAGAAGTGTCTTTGTGTGCTAGAGATTATTCATCAAAGAACTAAGGACATAAATGCCTGGGAATTGCCCTGAACACATGGTTGATGGTTGACCTTATTCATATATCTCTTTACTAGGTTTTGCTAAGTTTCTCTTAGATCTTTTCCATAGATATTATAGGCATTGGTGGAAGAGTGTGACTCAGTTTTATATGGTCTCTCATGTATCACTTATTCATGATAAAGCATTTGCTATATATTGAGTAAACTTAGACTATAATTGTCATTGTTTTTCAACTTATTAAGAGATCTCTTCTGTTTGAATTAATGCTGTCATAATTGTGACTGATTTTGTATAAATGGTAATACTGGCTGAAACTCAAAAATTATTATGCAGAGTGGAGGGAATGAATTATTTCATTTCCCTGTCTTCCCCCACCCCAACACCTCCAAATTAGTCCTATGCCTCTGAGAGTTGAAGACATAATTGTGTGGTTATTGTCTTTCTAGGGAAATTCAGATCTGCCTGCTTAAATGCAGGTCATGGGGAGCAAAGGCAACTCAGAGAGCATAAAGGGAGCCATACCTCAAGAAAGTGACTTCACTATAGGGGTCAATGTAATGCCTGAATCCATGAATAAATGATTATCCTATAAAGTAAAATACTGTCATTTCATCAGAATGAAAGTTCTTCAATCAAAGAAGCTGAGTAGATTATATTAAATGTATGTATTAATTTCATTAATTTTTCTTCTAGCTGAATTAACAAAAGCTAAAAATATTCTCAAAGAACTTTAATGCTGATGGTGCTAATTGATATATCAAGTTATGCATTGGATCACAAGCTAATGTGATTATGCAAATCAAAAGTGAGCTATATTTAAATATGTCTACAAAGTCTATATGCTTCATCTCATGCATTAGCACCAAAACTACATTTTTAATTTTGGTGTAGCAATGGGAAACTGTTTAAGTAGGTCATCCATAATTGAATTTGATATACTGTGTTTATTTTCCTTGTTTTACTTGTCAGAGAACAGCTTGGTTGATCATTAAAATTAAAATGACATGATTGGAATGTATATCCATTTCCTATTTTGATCAGCAAAGTATAAGCAATACAAGGCACTAATCAAGTTTGCTTAATAAAGGTATATTAGGAAGTTTACTATATATCTTTCTGAATATAGGAGAAGCCTATATAGGAGAATGAAACATATTTATCAGTAAAGATTAGGTGGTATCAGTAAATTATAGGAAGAGGAATGATCATACTCATACTATCCCCTATAATCAAGTATATAGAAATGACTGGGTGCACAGTTCAGTCCCAATGCATAACCATAAATATAATTTAATAATTCGGTGAATTTCTGATCTCATCAATGTTGGTACTCCCTTCACAAAAGTTTAAAATTCATTCATGCCTTGAATACATGTAATGTGGAAGAGAGATAAAACTTTTCCATGGACAGAAGACACAGAGCCAAATTTAATCATTAAGGAAAAAGAAAAACTTTTTAGAATAAAATCTTCTCAAAGAGGGATGAGCTGTTTCAGGAGTTAGTGAGTTATGATTCACTTTAAATCTTTAAATAAAAATTAAATTCTTATTTTTTTATAATGTAAAGTCTTTTTAAGGAACAAGTTTACTGGATGACCACTGTGAACCTGATTATGTGTTTTTTATATGTGATTGCTACTGAATACTTCAAAATTTTGATGACCTTTCTAAAGGTCTTTTAATATCACTAGTGTATCACGTGGAGTGCTATTATGCAATTTTAATATTTGTATATTATGATATTCCAGATTTAAAGTCATATAATCATCACTTGAAAGTTGTTAGTTAAAAAAATATGACCTTCAAGGAATGAATGAAAATATTTATTCCAGCATTATTTGTAGTGATAAAAAAATTGACAGCAGTGTTCAAAAATTATGAAAGATATGACTGAACTGAATGTGTTATTGAATATAAAGAAATAATTTTGCACCATGTAAAGGATATCTGTGAAGTTTTAGAGAAACTTGAGAAAACTTTTATAAAGTGATAGTGAATACAACAGTGAAAAGAACTATGTCAGCATTACAGGTAACGCAACTCTAGCTAATTTCAACTGTGTACAGCAACAAATTCTCATAACTGAAGTTCATATTCCTATTATTTATTAATAAATGATAAATGATTTTTAGGAAACATTAACAGGTTCTTAAATAAACATATTTAAGAGTTCACTATGATAAGCATGGAAGGTAGGAAGAAAGGTTTAAAAATACTATTCCTTGTCATCAAAGAGCTCACATTCTAATGGGAGAGATAACATGTAAATAACTAGGCTCAACCTGGATGCATTCAGGTATGTATCTTAGGGGGAGGGAGTTTCCTTTGTTCTGTATCAAAACAAAATGGAAGCTTTTAAAAAATAAAATGATCCATAAATCGTAGCAATGCCAAATTGGAAGGGACTTTTAAGGTAATCTAGGTCAATGGTGCCTAATTCAAATAGAACTGGGAACCACCAGTCCATGCATAAGGAACATCATAGGCTATATATTGACTCAATTTTAAAATGTAATATCTATGTATTATTGTATTATTTATTTTGTTAAATATTTAACAATTACATTTTCATTTGATTTCCCTGTACTTAGGGACTATTGCGGACTGTGTGTGTGGACTTTGCTTTTTGACATCTCTGATTTTGATCAACTTTGACCTGAACAAGGAACTCTTGATCATCCAACAAGGGATCATCATCTCCAGTGACAGTAATTCACTATCTTCTGAGACAAACTGTTCCAATTTGGGATCAAAATGAATGCTAGGAAGTTTATTTTTGCATCAATCTTTAATGACCCTTTCTGCAACTTCTTAATACTCTTCTCATGTCTTCTCCCTGGACCCTGCAGAACAATTCTATTTTCTCTCACATAATAGCCCTTCATATACTTGAAAATGAGAATTATGCCCCCAATACATCTTACATTTTTTAGGTATCACATTCATAGTTTCTTTAATTTATCCTATGACAGCATGATTTCAAGATACCTCACCATTCTGGTTATCCTCTGCTCTCCAGATTATCAATATCCTTTTCTAATCTGTGTTACACATAAATGAATATCCTAATCCAGATTCATGCCAAACAGGGTCAAGAATTTATTTATTGTCTCCAACAATATTTTCACATTATAAAAACACATCTAAACTGAGAATTGTGGCTTACAAAGTCTTTTCTTCCTAAAAGTTTCTGGATAGGTAGGGTAAAATATTACTTTATAGATGAGGAAGCTGAAAATAAACAGTTTAAGTGATATAGCCAATAATTGGAGCACTTGGAATTTGAATACAAATCTTTTGACATGTTTAATTTTCTTAGGATTTTACCTTTTCTGTTTCCCTAGGGAAAATATAGAACAAGTATATGATGGCACCCTTCTTCAAATGGGAATGATAGTGGAATCTCTGGTTTTTTTTTTTTTTTTTTTGGCAAGGCAATGGGGTTAAGTGTCTTGCCCAAAGTCACATGGCTAGGTAATTATTAAGTGTCTGAGGCCAAATTTGAACTCAGGTCCTCTAACTCCAGGGCCAGTGATCTCTATCCACTGAGCCACCTAGCCACCTAATAGTAGAATCTCTTACTCCTGTCACTTATAGGAGGTAAAGAAAAGTAAGGTCATCAGTGCTAGTTTTAAGGTGAGAAATAGTTCAGTGATTGGTGTGCCCCACAGGAAAATGGGTCACATGAACCACGTTGTGGCAGGTATGTCTCCCTCTGGAGGTTATGTATTATACAATAAATGTTTTACAAAACTCTAATGTATTTTAAATAATTGTATGGTTATCCCACTAAACCCCATGTACTGACCATGCAAATTTGATGAATCATGGAAGAATTGGACTCTGTAAGCATGTTGCTGCCCTCAGAGGCTTCTCTTTGCTTGCTCGTGAAAAAGATATTCTTCACAAGTTCCCTATTCCACATCTCTATATAATGTAGGGGGATGATCACTGCAGTATGATATGACCCAGTTAGACAAGAGCATTTAAACAACATATTTATCATTGAAAAGTAAAAGACGAGGCTAATAAAAGCAGCTCACAAAGAAGCTCAGAGGCCAACAGGGAAATGTAAATTTTTTAAAAGTAGGCATTGTATTGTCTGTTGATAAAAGATCTGAAGCCCTCTTAAAGTAGAGCAGCATTTCCCAATTACATTAGAGCAGTAGACCACAATAAGGACAGTTATTTCACCCATCAGCATATAGTTCAAACACAGCTCCAGAAAGCCTGCATGCATAATTCTAATTTGCAAAGTGCATTTCTGTATGTCATGAATAGCTAAAAATTATTGATAGCATTATTATTCATTTTAAATGAATAGTATTTCCATTTTTCTTTTTGGATAAAAAGTTCAAAGAATATTAAAACCTGTCATAATATCAGTTGTATTTTGATTCAAATGTAATTTCATAGAGTACTCTGATACACTAACCTTATTGTTTCTTTTTAAGTAAAGAGTTTTAAAAGTATTTATTCACCCAAGATACCAATCTATGTAATACAATGAAACACTGTTTTTCATTTACCAAGATACTGAAAAATGCTATATACTAAATTGTCATTCCTTTATTGGTTTGTAGTTGTCACAGCTATCTACTTTAAAATTTCTGCAACTTCTGAGTCTTGTCAGAGAGTTATCTGTATAAGTGAAACTATAGGTACAGACTATATCCTTAATTAATAATAAACCAATTCAAGAATACAAAATTGAAATTCTGTCAAATCTTAACTCTTAAATATCATTTCTAACAAGTAGAACAAGTTATTTCATATCAGCAACATTGTAAAGACAAATAAACCTGAATGACAACTCAAAATTATGCATCAATGATTCCAAGGAATGATGACAAAGGACTATAACCACATTCTGACAGTGAATTTCTAGCTTTAGGTTACAGAATAAAGCATATTCTTTTAGGACATGACCAATGTAGGAATTTGATTTGCTTAATTACACATATTTGCTATGAGGGTTTTGTTCTTGTTTTCTTTTTTTCCCTAATAGTAGGGGGAGGTAAGAGGTAGAGAAACATTTTCATTTGTTACAAAATCAGAATAGAGTATGTCCTTTCTTAGTGTGTAGTTCATATCTAGGTAAAGTTATTACCCCATTAGATTTAGATAGTGGGGGAAGCTAGGTGGAGCAGTGGATAAAGCACCAGCCCTGGAGTCAGGAGTACCTGGGTTCAAATCCGGTCTCAGACACTTAATAATTGCCAAACTGTGTGGCCTTGGGCAAGCCACTTAACCCCATTTGCCTTGCAAAAACTTTAAAAAAAGATTTAGATGGTACCCTCCTATGTTGTAATATTTTCCCTCATAAGAAAATGGTAATACCCTAATGTCCCATTTCCTTGGGATACTACTCTATCATCTTTCAGCAATGGTAAATTTAGATTAAGTAGATTAAAAAAGTATAGCTCATGTTTATATATCCTCTTCGTGTTTTATTTGCTACTTTTGTTCACTATCATCTCCAACTTTTAGTTCACCTTCCAACCCACTTTATTTAGTGTTAGAGATTCCAAACTGCTCTTAGTCTTCCAACTGAATAAGGACTATGACAACCCTCAAATATAAACTGAGATGATCATATGTGAACATCACCAAGATTCCCCAACTTTGTATATGTTTACATTGCTAGTTGAAGTTGGACATTTAAAGATGAAGATTACATTTTTAAAAATCTCCCAGTGGAGTCTTAGAAATACCACTGTTAACAACTTCATCTTTATGAGTTGTCACTGTGCTCCCTTCTAAAGAGAAAACACAGAATTTCTTTCCAGTATAAAGCAAGGTAACCTTTTGAGATGGTATTGAAAAAAAGACATTTCAAAAGACTAATAATGGTATCCCCTATGAGCAGATGCTTATGGCAAAGAGTACAACTTACATGCTATTTTAAAAGCTAATATTCAGCAAAGCTCCTAGGAGAATTAAAAACAAAACAAAACAAAAAAACCTAGTCCATACAATGAACATCAAGGATTTTTGAATACAAAAAAATAGAAAAAAATGCATATTGTCATGGTTCTCATAAATTTATCTGAAAAGGATGAAGTTAGTCCACATGGCCTCTGCTATGCCTTCTAGCTTTGGGTCTCTGATTTTGCAGTGCTAAGTGGAAATCATCTATAGGATAATTTATTTATTTCACCTTTTCCTTTGACAAACTTTTAAAATAAATAAAATCAGAAAACTCAAGAAGGTAATTGTCTATAGATTTTAGGACTACAGAGACAGAACAAGAAATAGTTCCTGCCCTCAAGCAGTTCATATTCTATTGATGGTTTAGATGGAAATATGTCATATTTATATTCATAAGTATATAATATACCTTATACCATTTGTGTGTGTAAGAAAAGGAGAGCAATGCCCTTGGGAAGTTCAGGCATTTTGTGTTGGGCATATGATTCACTTTGATCAGGATTCTTTCCTCCCTCCTTCTTTCCCTCCTTTCTCTTTCTCCCTCTCCCTCCCTTTCTCTTTCACAAACACACACACACACACACACACACACACACACACACACACACACACACACACTTTTTCTTTTTTCTTTCTTTTTCTTTTTCTTAATTTCTTTGTTTCCTTTGCTCTTTTTTCTTTCATTTTTTTCTTGTTTTGGTCCCACATTTCCCAAGTTTTATTTATCAGAATCTGTTTCAAATTGTCTTTCAAAACCTGGCACCATGCTTTGGGTTTTAGGAAACTTTTATTAATTTATTAGATGAGTCACTGTTCTAACTGCTTTGGATAGGGTTGGGAGGAGTACAAATGCAAGTTAAAATATAGTCCTGATCTTAAGGAGCATATTTTCTAATAGGGGAGGATAACAGCCAAAAGGGAGCTGAAAATCAGGGAGCAACAGGAAGTGAGGTACCATTTTGACTGATCTTTAGAACTTAAAATGTGTTGGGTGGGGATTGTGAAGGCAATAGTGTCCTTTGAATCTGAAGAAGAGTAGGGAAATGAATTTTGGCTTCTCATGACCTTCCCAAAATCAAGGCTAGGGGAAAAATATCAGTTAGAGAATGGACCAGCATGTGAGAGTGATGTTCTAGGGTAGAAAACTGCATTTGCTGAGGAAATTTCCAGGTTAGATGGCAGTTGAAGCCTGGCAAAATCCAGAAAGTCTGAAATAGTGCCAGTAGTGAATAATGTTTTTAGGATATACTTTGGGATAAACAGGTCTTTTGCTGTCTCTTGAATGAGATAAGTGAAATCTCCTTCCCTCGTTCATACTCTGTGAGAACTGACATTCCTTACTATATTTTTTTTATGTATATTGGACAGAGATGATAAGACAAATGAGAACCCAGTGGTAGCTGGGTACACATCACTTTTTGATGGGGAAGGTCTAGATTCTGGTTAGCAAATTACATTCTGTCTGTAAAGAGGTACATATCTATTTAGTCTATCTTGATAGTATAGTATCAGAAGAAAGTTGAATCCATCTTCCTTCTAGAAAGGTGTAATGTAGTTTTAAAGTGCTCTTCTTTAGTTGAGAGTGACACAAAAATAAATAACTTGTTAAAAATATTTGCATAGAAACTATAAACAATATAAACTGAAGCAAAGAGGCCAAATTTGACTGATCAAGAAAAGAGGTGTAATGAGCCTTACAAGTTAGAGCATGAATCAGGGATAATTTCACAGTTCCCAACAGATTTTCTTGTCTTCTGGCCTAAAGTTTCATCCTCTGGACTATCAGGAAGGGCAGGTTACCCTATCCACCAGAGTAGAAGTCTCTTTTTCTTTTAATCTTTGATCTAGTGTTCAGTCATAGTGAAAAGAACACTTGATTTAGAATCCTGACCATTTCTACTCTCAGTTTTCTTCAATGTAAAATGAGGAGACTAGTTATTCTTAGAGTTCTCTCCAGTTTTATTCTATGATTCAATTCCAGTGAAATGCAAGTTTCTTAAAGGCAGAAGATACTTCATTTTTGTCTTTGTGAGTCTATTGTTCAACACAGTGTCTGACATAGAGCAGTACTTAAAAAATGCTTGCTGAATTGAACTGAGGAAACAAACTAGAATAATTTCTAATAGGAAATGAACTGAAACCTAAAAGAAATATTCTCTTTGACTCAGATTTTCAGGTGTTTGAACATGTGTATGCTTATCATACAGACAACATTACAGCTAGAGAACAAATGTAATCAGATGTGAAATTTGGAATCAGGCAGATATGAATTCAAATTCTGTCTCAGATATTCACTTGTTGCACAAAATTGGGCTTAATTTCCAAACTTCTCTCACCCTTAATTACCTCATCTGTAAAATATTGATGATACCTACTTCTTAGTGTTATGAGGATCAACATTTTATTCATATACATACATACTTATATATATGCATGTATATATATATATATATAAATACTTTGCAATAAAAGTTCTAGCTCTTTCTTATCCAAAATTGTGCTGTCCATGTTAAGATTGTCTGTGATTTTTTTGAGTTACCAACAAGATTTCTTTACATATAGAATTATACAGCTATTATACAATTTTCTAACTAGTGTCTAAAGCTATCCTATCACAGATTATGTGATCCTATCACCATTATCAAGGATAAAGGAAATAAGAATGAACTGACAACCTATTGACCTTAAAATAATTAAATTGAGACTTATTTCTAAAGAGACCTCCTCATACTATAGCTTCACAACGATACCTAATTTTTATTAATAAAATACCACTATCTAAATGAAATTCCTCATTTTTATCATCTTGAGTTTCCAGTTGGATCTCATAGCCTGGGGTAAATGGTTAATTTACAAAATCTAATTCTGAATGATGCTCTTTCATCCCTGACACTAGTTCTGGGAAAAGAATCTTAAATGATTTGGAGGATGGAAAAAAATAGATTGAACCACACAATTGCTGAAAATCAAGGGTTGGAACAGAATCCAGAGGTCTGTTTGTTTGTTTGTTTTTTTGCAACTAAGTAATACCTTCCTCTGTCAAAATACCCTAAACATAATCATTGAGCATTCACCTAGGAACCATCTACCTCTAGAGATAGGCCATTTCCCTATTTGATGGTTCTAATTATGAGGAAAGTTGTCTTCTTATTGAGGCCAAACCTACTTTTCTCCACTTTCTTCACTTACAGATCTCTAAGGCCAAGGTATTGACATGACACTTGTTCCACACTGGCTTTTACTGAAATGAGTGACCAAGGAACAGCTTAGATGAATGGAATAGCTAGGTTATTTAAAAACAATAAAAGAAAAGGATAACATTTGTAAGAGAAATATTAAAATCATCAGAGTTCATTTTAATCATAAGAATGCCAGTGGAATATGAGAAAGAGACACACTTATTTTTAATTACATTTTGTTCGTGTTAAAAACATTTACCGACTGAGCTAATTAAATTAAGCACAATTTTCAGCAGAGCTGTGATAACTTGACAAGTAAGGGTTCACAGTGCATGCTACAGGCATTTTATTCAAAGACGCAACTTGGTACATGTAATTGAAAGAGTATTGGACCTACCTTCAAAGGACCTGGGTTTAAGCTCAGGCTCTGTCACTGACTTTCTGCATGAACTTCAAAGCCTCAATTTTCTCATTCTTAAAAAGAAATCAAAGGACTTGATGGGGAAACTTCAGAGATTTTAAGTAAGGACAAACTGAAGATATTTATAATTTGTAGAAGTCTTCAATTTTAAGAGATAAGTGATTTCATTGGTATGGATATTCTCTTCATCATTGCACAGGGCGGTCCCTACTATGGCCACCTTCCCTAAAAATTCATCATATAGAGCCCAAATTTATGGTGTCCAATTCTATTTAGCTAGCCTGGCTCATTCTCAGCCCATTCTTAAAATCTTCCTAATTTGGTAGGAGGTGCCATAGCTTTCTCTCTGTTTGAAGAGTCTCAGATAACACCATTCACCTTATGTTAAAGAATCAGAGTAGAGCTTTAGTGGTGAAAACATTAATCACAGGTCACTTATGCATGACCTTGGGGAAATCATTTCACTTTTTCTGGTTCTCAGTGTCTTCTTCTGTATAACAGGAAAGTTGTACAAGATAACCTATTTGATCTCCAAATTCCTTTTTGATCAAAATCTACAATTAAGTGCTTCCTATGTGTAAATCACTGTAGTAGGAGATGGAAATGCAAAGACAAAATAAAGATTGTTCTCTGAGAATTTTTTTCTACCACTGTTGCTAATCTATCACTACTACAAAATTCAGTATCATTACTTTATTTTATTATTTATTTATTTTTTCTTACATATGCACATGTGTATTTTTAAGTTATAAAATTTCCTTCCATCCTCCCTTCCTACTCCCCTCCTTTCAGTGGACAGTCAGATTAGCATTGTACATACATATTTTTGATAAACATCTTTACAGATTAGTCATTTTCAGTATGAGGAATTAGCATTAAGGGAAAGAGATACATAAGAAATAATTTTTATACAGTGTTCAGATTCTGAAGGGTTTTTTGGTAGCATTATAACTTTAAATATCAATCATTGAAAATGAAAAAAATAATTTAAAATTAAATATCTATTTCTGGAGCATGGAAAATTTTACTTGTCTGACCAAATATGAGATCAAAGATATAGGAAATAATATTGATAACATTTGTTTCTATGAAATAAAAAAGATTTTGCACAAGCAAAACCAATGTAGTCAAAATTCAAAGGAAAACACGAAGCTGTTAAAAAATTACATTGAGTTTCTCTGATAAAGGTCTTATTTTTAGGAACTAGGCTAACTTATAAAACTAATAACTATTTCCCATTTGATAAATGATCAAATGATATGAACAGGCAATTTTTTCAGAAGAAGTCAAAGCTATCAATTGACACATAAAAATTCTCTTGTTTAGACAAATACAAATATTTGGGATTTGGGATAATAGGGAATCATAACCTCTAAATCACTCTTTTCAGAGAAATGCAAATATTTATGATTTAGCAGACTAGGAATTCAGAGTCTGAAATGGAATGGATCTTATAAAGTCCATCTGTTCTGAGGAAACAGATCTAGAGAGATTTAAATTACTTGTCATTCTTATAGTAAGAATTTTTGACATGCACTAATATCCATAATTGCCTCATCATCAATAAATCAAGTCTTCTTAATAGTAAGGAAAATTCTATTAGTATTTTCCCAAGGTAAACTGATACATAGAAATTCAGTCATCATTAATAATCAGGCCTTTATCCTGATTTTATCCTATATACAGCACTAAATGAAGCCTCTACCCAGATATTAAAACTACAAGTGTCATCAAAAAAAAAGACAAGTTGTCAACTGTAGCCATTGTGAAGGATTGTCAGTAAAGGTGTTTCTTTGGTGGAAAAGGGAAAGCACAGGCCAGCTAGAATGGAAAGCAGGAAAGCCAGTGGGAGGTTTTTAGCCACAGTGCAGTCCAGGTCCCAGTAGTTTGACAACAGTATAGATCCCAGGAGCTAGATAGCAAGCCAGCAGGGAGGGTCCCATCCCCAAACAAAGTCTGAACCTTGGGAAAGCTGGGGGAAAAAGACAGGACTGGGTTGAGAACAAGCCATTACATTGGCAGAACCTGTACATAAAGGATGAAACAGATATCTGCAAAGGCAATGCCTGGACTGCATAGGCAATACCTTAGGCAATGACAAGCCAGGGATCAGATCCCAGCCCCAGCATAAAAAGCTTGGGTCTATACTCTCTATATCCCAGGAGCAGAACTCTATCGCTGGCAATAGCTCTTGTGTGGGTCTGGACATGAATTTCTGAGAGTCTGGTCGGGTAGACAAACAAGAAAATAAGATTGACTTCCAAACACAAAAGGTTGGGAAGTGAAAATCTACGAACTTTATTTTTGGAAACAGACTTTTCATAGCAAAAACTTATCTCAGGAATGACTGGTTAAAGGAGAACCAGTCTTACAATTTCCTGGGTAAATTTATAATATTTGTTCTTAGAAATCCATCAAAGAAACCTTTTGCAACTACCTCTGGAGCCACAGATTATCCTAGGTCAGGGTTCACTGGTGAGCCAACAGATCCATACAATGAGCAATAATCCGCACATATCTGATGAAAAAAGTCACCAAGTATATGTGAATATCACTCTCTGGGGCTGGTTCTCTACAGATTCCCCCTTCTTAGGCATGCTGAAGCTTTAGGCATTGTATTAGGATATCTATGTTAGGACATCTATGTTTTGTCCCAGTGACAAAAGGTGTTTAGTACAAATGGGAGTAATGCACAATATCAATAATAATGCAAAGATACCAGGAAGCATGTTCACTAATAGTTTCATAAAATGAAAAGGATGAAACCTATTAACAAGTTAAATAAATTATCAGTTACCTGAGTCCATTTCCATTCTAGGTGCCAATGCAATATCATTAACAATTTTATGCAGTTGATTCATATCCATAGTGATAGAATCATTACACCGTATTCCATTCAAATAACCTTTTTGTTATCCCATGGAGTAAGTGAAGTATTATATTTTAAAGGAATAACACAAATAGCAAAAAATCTATAAACATATTGCAATTGTTCATTGCAGAGGTTTGTAATGCATTAATCAAATTATAAAGATATCATTAATTCTCTCCTGAGCCTTCAATGCTCTAGTAACATTTTCAGATAATTCTTGAATATATTTGGCTTCTATTTTTTCCTTATTCCATATAGGCACTGAAGTGGCTGCTACAATGGTGGCCACAATACTTAATATCCCAAACACAATACAACTAAAACATCTCTTCTGCCTAATTCTCTTTAATGGTTTTTTCCAAGAACTTATCAGCAGGAGACATATACCAGCCTTCTACCTTGGTGGGTATTATAGCAAATTTGGGTTGTCTTATCGTGAAAACAACATCATCATCATCCACCACTTCCTTATTTATACATGCTGGAATAGTGTAATTTTAACAGTTAACATTATACCACCCTTTCTCTCTGATAATATTGACATCTTTGAAAGATCCTATCATGAAGGCATTATCTGGTCCTGTGCATGCACTCACAGAAAATTTCTGCATAAGATATTTTGTCCAACATCTTATTCCGTTGTATATACCTTATCTCATCTATAGCTGCCATAGCCTGCCATATCTCTGAATTAGCTAACCCTATTTCTGGGTAAATAATTGGTTTAATAGAGCCTGGAATACCCCATGGAACAACTCTATCAAGAGAATTCCACACTTGTAGCAAAATAGAATGATCACAAATTCTTCTATTTGGGGTATGATAGGCAACCCATGGTGGAAAATGTTCATATTTGAAGTCCCAAGCATGTAATTTTAAACAAGGAGGTTCTGTAGAAGATGTCTTTCTACCTTCAGTACTATCTACAAATGGAATTCCTAATATTTCTAAGGTCCTATCTTCCCATGTTACAAATATTTGGATGAGGTGAATGTTTAATTTTTACTTAATTTAACACATGGTTCAACAATACATGTTTTACAAAAACATATAGGTGTCACAGTATTTAAACCAGAAAAACTATGCCTAAAATTTCTTCTCAGCTTCTCTTCTTTAATATCTCCAATAGGAACTTTGTTATATCCCAAATAATCAGCCATACTCTCTTGAACATAAGTCCAATATTCAATTCCTTTTACAGTCCCAAATTGTTCATGAGTCATAAATTGTCCCACAAGTCCATGATGTATTCTCCTCTTATCTTTTCCTTTTTGATGTCTTAAGTGTAAGTTATACATTTTCTGTATTACTTGATTCATCTGATCTGCATGGTCTGATGTTTTTTTTTTCTCATACCCAGGCAGTTTCTCTATCTGTGGACAAAACAGAAGCATACCCTCGACCCCAGGTTAATAATGGATCAAGTCATTTTCATTGTTGATACCTTAAGGATCCTTCCACGTGAACATGCCCTTCTCTTCAAAAATCTTTATGCAGGTGTTAATTGTTTGCCATTCAATGTTTAAAAATTCATGGTATATAAGCCAAGATTTACTCTCCTTCCTTGTTTCTCCTTTGTCTCTATATATTCCCCCTTCTTTTGCACTTCCAGAAATCTCTTAAGATCTTTATGCTTTCTTTCTACTAAAGCTTGACCAATGGGGTTATAGGGAATACTGGAAATATATGTTTTATATTATGATATAGTCAGAATTATTTAAATGCAATAGAAGTATATCCAGGGCCATTATCTGTTTTTGTGGATTTTGGTATCCCTGCAATAGCAAAACAATGGAGTAAATGATCAATCACACCTTGTGTAGCCTCTGAACTTTGTGCTATTGCCATTGCACATGAACCAAATGTATTCACATTAACATGAATGAATTTCATTTTTCCAAAAGATGTATAAATGAGTCACATCCAACTGCCACAATTAATTAGGAACTTGGCCTCTAGTATTCTTAGAATAATTCAGAGGGGTGGGTAAATATGGATTGCATTGTTGACAGTATTTTACTATATTCCTTGCTTGTTCTCTGGTGATTTTAAATTCTTTCCTTAATAAAGAGGCATTCTAGTGAAACTTTCTGTGACACTGCCTAGCTTGCTGTTCTACTAAGCTTATAAGAAGTGGAAGGGTTAATTAATTAATTAATTAGCCCTATAATTGCCTTCATATATGGGCCCAGGCAATCCAGTGTGGGAATGTATGTATTCTACGTATCTGACTACATGATAACTATACTTAGTATCTGTAAAAATGTTAAGGGTTTGTGCCTGTTCTAGTAATACCATTAATTGGGCATATAATTCATTCTTTTGTGTTGATTAAAAATGTATTTTTAATTGCATTTATGCTTGAACTTACAGGTCTAGAATAAGGTCCATCACATTGTTTAAAAATTTCAGGAAACCTAGAGTGTCATAACTTCAGATATTTTTCCTTATTGCCTCTACAGAGCAATCAATCATTAATTCCAAGACTTGACATCATTACAGTAAAATAGCTTATGATGATAAAACTAGATCATATAACTTTTCAATATCTTGCTCATCAGTAAATTGCCTATGGGTTTTAATCTCCCAATCATTTTTCAAAGCCTATCACATTTATTCAGTATTATTGGAAGTAATTGCAGTTATGCAACTCCCTCTAAGTTGACCATTTTTGCTTCTTTAAATTTAAACATTAAATTCTTAACCTATATGAAACATGTTTCCATGCTGACATCTCATTCTCTGAAAGCTAACTTTATAACTAAATATCTGTTACATATAAATTTCTTTCACATCTTTGTTTTATAAACTTATTTTCCTCGTGTTCAAATAAACCCATATTTTCAAAAAAGAAAATAAGATTCTCTATGTATTTAGTTATATATATATATATGTATATATATATATATATATATATAAAATTTCAAAAAATCAATGTAAAACTTTTACCAATGCCAGAGTTACAGGATATATATATATATATATATATATATATATATATATATATATACACATATATGTATGTAAGATCAAAGTAACTTATTTAATATCTGTTATTTAAGAAGAAATTATATATAATATATATATATAATATATATACATATATATATATATATATATATATATATATATATATATATCCTGTAACTCTGGCATTGGTAAAAGTTTTACATTGATTTTTTGAAATTATATATATATATATATATAATTTTTTCTTAAATAACAGATATTAAATAAGTTACTTTGATCTTACATATAAATATTCCCTTTAAGAAACACTAGGTGGAAGAGAACAGCTTTTCACAATCTCTGAGCCAAAAGACCTTGAGAAATATAACCTTTTCGGCAAGGTATGTTCTAGTTTTCTTATAACAAATCTTTATAAAGGTGATGGATGATACTTCAATTAATCTATTGTGTGTTGCTATAACACAATATTAAAATTTCAAAAAATTGTCTGAATCTGTTCTTATACAAAGTTTACTAATTACACATACCACACTTCAATTTAATGTATATTCCCTTTACTCCCTAAAATTCTGTTGTACATAAAAATTTCCTGCGACCAAATGTTTCTAAAATCCCTTTTTATGTTTACAAGATTTTCTTTAAAGTTCTCTTAATAATCCTATAAATTCCAAACTCATATTCAAAATTACCTTAAATTATTTTCCTTTTCAAAATACAAAAGTCTGCAAATCCTTCTCATCTGTATCAATGATATTCTAACTTCTCAATGCTCCAACTTAAAAGAACTTTCTATCCTCACTGTCAAGCTGTCAAGATGATGTTCTGGGAAGTGGAGATTCTTCACATTTTGAGATATCAAGATAGTGTGCACTAGTTATTTACCTTTACGGTTTATCATTCCTTGCTCACCCCCCCCATTCAAATATATATATATATATATATATATATATATATATATATATATATATATATATATATCATGGTAATTAAGAGCAGTAATTTGCCAAATCAGTATCAGACCAGAAAAGGGACACTAGAAAATAAGAGAAAATAATTCTTCTCTTCCAAAAACAACATGATTCTCAGGAAACTCTCCTTTTTTTTGGTGCCAATCAAGAGTTTTTGGAAAAAAAAGATCTAATTTTGAAAAGAGAGAATGGAAAGAAGATTGACCAATCAGAACACAGAGAACAGCAAGCTTGAGAGAGAGAGCTGAGAGCTTCTCTCTGCCTCTATTTTAAAGCAAACACATATAGACACATAAATGGAGTCAGAGCATTTAGAACTAGAGAGGCCCCCAAAATCTGGGGAAACCCCACTCTGCTCTCACACTAGAGGGTCCCTTTAAACATTATACAAAGACAAAAAACAACTGGATAACACCACCAAAGGTGACAAATCTTCCAAGAAACTAGAGGAAAAATGCAGAGAACCTTCCATTTTTTCACACTACATTTTTCCATTCAAAAAGGTTTTGATATCTAACACTTCTTGATTTTAACGATAAATGACTGTAACTTTTGAGAAGGCAAACAGACACTCAAAAATCCCTCAGCCTAATTGGAATATCCCCTGTCCCTAGAGCAAATCAAACAACTTCAACAGCACTAAATCTTTTCTGGGAGGTAGTCTCTTTTTTTTTAAATCCTTAATCATCCCATTATTTTTTTGTAATAATCAAATTACGTATTTTAAAATGAACCTGATTATCTTGTCTTTTTGAAATTAAACAGCAGTTTTTAAAATTTATCATTTTATTGTATTTTATCAAGTCTTCATAAAACAATTCTCTCTCTCTTATCTAGTGCTTTTTCTTAATTCTTCTCTCAGTTAACTTCAAGATCTAGATAAAGAAGCTATGACCAAACAAGCTGTCTGATCTCTTGCTCCCATTGCCTTCTTCTTTTTCAGGCAGTTTTAACCATGCCTGTTCCTGTGCCTGTAAACTATACCTAATTTGATTGTTTACTCCTGCCCATGGGCCAGTGCTAGAGAGCATTTCAAATGTTATTCTTAACCTTGCTGCTTCACTTTTAGCCTGACTAGTACAATTCTCAAAAAATTCAGTTTTCCATATTTAGTAATCTCCTGGTGTAGGAGCAGTTTTTGCTATCATGGTCCAATCTTCTGGGGCTAATATTTGTCTGCCTAATAGTTCTATTTTATTCATAACATATGAACTGGTGTTATCATCCATGCTTGTTGCTGATTTTAATTCTTTAAATGTTTTAAAATCTAAATTATTGCATTCTCTCAAAACAATCCCTGGAATCCTTGGATCAGGTTTCTCAAGCAGGGGAAAAGAGATCAATGACTCTCTCATGTTCCATGGAATCTTCTCTTCCTTATCTATTGCTTTTTGAGAGGCTATTTGAACAATATTCACATGCTCCTTATCTTTGGTAACATTTTTTTCTTTAGACCTTAAAGGAGCAGAAGGTGAGTAATTAGAGTTAGGAGGTGATGCTGGCTGGGGAGCCACCACCTCTAGAAGCCCAGGAGCAGCAGTCACTGTGCCAGCCTGAGTGGATGGGGCTTGGCATCCTGGAGACTCTCCAGTACAAGTTCCTAAAGTAGGAGCTGGAAGGAGACTTCTCCTGGGAAGGTAGGGCCCTGCCACCTTGGTCTTCACACCTCTCCTTCCACCTGGAGGCAGGCATGGGTCTGGAGATAGTGTTGGAGGTAAAAGCCACCACTCTTTTTTACTCTTATCTTCCTGCTGAATAGCTTGAACATGTATAACAACATTTAATGTCCTCTGAACCAAAGGAATATCTCCAGGTAACGTCAGACATATTTTTAAAATATTCCCCAATGATAAAACTCCTATAGGAAATGCCTCCTGACCTTTCTGTTTAAAATGTTCACTTATCTGTTTCCCCACAATTTCCCATTTTTCAATACTTTGTACTTCTTCTGGAAACCAAGGACATTTTTGTACACATTCAACAAATTCTTCCACTTCTTTTGTTGTTATTAACAAGGCTCTTTCTTCAACTATCTGCTTAGCATTTTCAAATAATGGTCTCTATCCTTAGACTATCCCTGTCCCATTTTAATGCTCTCTGTTTTAGCCCTGATGAAAAAAATTATTTACCTTAATTGCCTGCTGTTCCTTTATGAGCACTCTTTTGACCCGCAGGTGTCCAGACTTTTTCTTTCCTTTCAAGATTGATTCCCCTCTAGGTCCGGCTGTTTGTCCTTCCATCTGTCCATCTGTCAGTCTGTCCAACCATCAGTCCCTGCTCAGGTGCTAGCTATCGCTGCAATAATTCTGGTGTGGGTTTGTACATGAATTTCTGAGAGTCAGGTCAGGTAGACAAACATATGCAAACACAAAAGGTTGGGAAGTGAAAATCTACCAACTTTATTTTTGGAAACAGACTTTTTTATAGCAAAAACTTATCTCAGGAATGACTGCTTAAAGGAGAACCAGTTTTACAATTTCCTGGGTAAATTTACAGTATTTGTTCTTAGAAATCTGCATACTTCTCTATCAAAGAAACCTTTTACAACTACCTCTGGAGCCACAGATTATCCTAGGTCAGGGTTCATTGGTGAGCCAATGGATCCATACAATGAGTAATAATCCACACATATCTTTGATGGAAAAAGTTACCAAGTTTATGTGAATATCACTCCCTGGGGCTGGCCCTCTACAGAATTCAATCAAAATGAGCAAAAAAATTAAGTGTTCACTATAGAAAACTACTATGTAGATAGTGATAATACCACCTCAGAAAAAGAAAGCAGTGGAAAAATTACCTACATAGGAAGTATCTACAGAGTATATGAATTGGGCTCAAATCCAAACGCTCCTATTTAAATTTTAAAACAAAAGGAAAGAGGAAGAAGAAAAATGGAAAAAAGAAATGAGAGTCATGCAGAAAAATTATGAAAAATTGACCAAAGAAATCAACTGCTTTAAAAGTAAAAAAAAAAACTGGAAAAAGAATGTAACTTTTCAAAAAATAAAGTCAACCAATTAGAAAAGGAATACAGTTCATCTAACACTTAAATCGACCAACTGGAAATGAAAATACAACTCAACTAAAACTCAAATCAAACAACTGGAAAAGGAATGCAATTCATTTAAAATTCAAATCAGCTAACTGGAAAGGCAGTGCGACTCAACAAAAATGAAAATTAACCAACTGGAAAAGGAAACACAAAAGTTAACTGAAGAAAATAAAACCCTAAAAATTGGAATGAATCTCTGAGATTATAAGATTCAAACAAAGTAAAAGGACCAAAAAATTGAAGAAAATGTAAAGTACCACCTGGAAAATAGATCCAGGAGGGATAATTTATGAATTATTGGACTATCAGAAAGCCAAGATTAAACAAAATGTGTCTGGAAAATATCTTTCAGGAAATTATCAGGGAAAACTGTCCAAATATTCTAGATCAAGAAAAGTAAATAGCCATTGGAAAAATACATAGATCTCCTCAAGAAAGAGACCCCCAGGATAAAAGCTCTATCATAGCCAAATTCCAGAATTCTCAAATAGAGGAGAAAATGCTGTAAGCAGCAAAAGAAAGTAATTTAAATACAAAGGAAACACAATCAGACTTACACAGGACTTATCAGCTTCAACATTGAGTTCCAATTCCATTGGATTTCAACCAAGAATTTACTACCTTACAAAATTCAGCATATGCTGTCAGGGGGAAAGATAGATGTTCAATGAAATAGAGATTTTCCAAAATTTCAGATACAAGACTCAAGAGATACATAAAAAGGTAAAGGTAAAGGGGGAAAACAAAACAAAACAAATGTTAATCAAGAACATTAAATTCTATACAATCTTATAAGGGAAGATATAATGCTTGTAACTCTTGAGAATTGTACTTCTCTTTTTTTTAAGATTCTTTTTTTTATGCAAGGCAATGGGGTTAAGTGACTTGTCCAAGATCATACAGCTAAGTAATTATTAAGTGTCTGAGGCTGGATTTGAACTCAGGTACTTCTGACTCCAGGGCTGGTACTGTATCCATTACACCACCCCTAGAATTGTATTTCTCCTTGGATGGTTGGAAGATTGAATATATAGACAAAGAGATTGAATTTAGAGTATATGGGTGTGGTTGGTTCTTGTCTTTTCCACCTAAGAGGACCAAGATAACATCACTATGATTGAGCCAAATAGCCCAGATTGAAAAGCTGAAATATTTACTCTGAATTTAAGTGACAAACATATCCTTTGAGTTGCTCTAATTCTGTCTTGCTCATAGAGTTCAGCACTTTGACAAACATCCTATACTGTGTGGTTTTAAGCCAGTGTCTCCCTAAACTTACAATCAATTATAAAGTTCTTACTAAAGTTCTTCAGTGTCCCAGTACTTAGAATCCTTAGAGATTCTATAGTTGCTTGAATCAGAAGTGCCTTTACTAGACACTTAGAGGTTTATAATACTATATGGGCAGAGGGTAGGAACCTACTTAGAAGTGTTGGGCATAAAGAGATTAGAAAATTATTTTATTTTAATCCATACTTTATTTAAATAGGGTTTAATTAATATGGTTGGGCAGCTAAAGGGGGGGGAAGGGTACTGGAAGGGAGAACAAATGGTTCATGAAATAATATAGCTTTGCAAGATGTTTTGGCTCATGAGAATTGTGTATCCATGGAGGGTACTTGAAAAGGGGGTAAGGTATAAAGTGATTATAATTTGATGTGATTCATGACTTGAGAATTATATTTCTAATGAGCCAGAAGGGGGGATACTTAGTGATTATGATGCAATGCTGCTTATCAATCAATCAACCTGTGGTTGTACTGTGTGTTGGAGCTTATCAAAGCAATCAATTAATCAACCTTTGGTTGATAATACTTTGAGAGTACTTCTATCATTTCAAATAATTGGATAAAAGTGAAGTAAATAAGTAAGTAAAAGAGGAGGTTAAAACCATAAAGCAATAAAAAATGTAAAAAGAAAGAAAAGGCTAGGCATTAGTGGATAAAAGAAGCACAAAAACCTATTATAACAGAGAGCAAGGTGTGAACACTGAGTAAATGCTATTCAATAGATTTGGCCCAGAGAGGGAATGAGATCCATTCATACTTGAGTTTAAAAATCTATCCTACTCTACATGGAAGTGAGGGAGAAGAGAAAACAAAGGGAAGAAGGGACTGATAAAAGGTAAGGTGAAGGTATAAGTGAAAAATAAAGTGGAAGTTAAAATTTATGAAGGGGAAAAGAGAATAAAACTGGTGAGGAGGAATAAGAGCAAAGGAAAGAGAAAAGTATGAATGGGGAAAGAAACATAGAGAGAAATACAGAATTAGTAATCTTAACTATAAATGTGAATGGGATGAAGTCTCCCATGAAATAGCAGAATGGGAATCCTACAGTATGTTGTTTACAAAAAACACATTTGAAGCAGAGATATGCACATAGGTTAAAGGTAAAAGCTTAGAGCAAAATATATTAAGCTTCAAGTGAAGTAAAAAGAACCAAGGGTAGCAATCCTGATCTCAGACAAAGCAAAAGAAGAAATAGATGTCATTAAAAGGGATAAGGAAGGAACCTATATCTTAAAAGGCACTTTAGGCAATGAAGCTACATCATTATTAAACATGTATGCACCTAGCGATATAGCATCCAGATTCTTAGGGGAGAAGCTGAATGAATTACAAGGAGACATAGCAAGGAAAACTGTAATAATGGGGGACCTCAACCCCCCTCTCTCAGAACTGGATGTATCTAACCAGAAAAAATTTAAGAAGGTGAATAAAATCTTTAAAAACGTAGCTATGATGGATCTCTAGAGAAAACTTAATTGGGATAGAAAAGACTATATCTTTTTTTGTCTGCATTTCATGGCACCTATACCAAAATTGACCATGTACTAAGGCATAGAAAACTTTTAATGAAATGTAGAAAGGCAGAAAAAAAATAAAGGCATAATTTTCAGATTATGATGAAATAAAAATTACATGTAATAAGGGACTATGAAAATATAAAGCAAAAATTGATTGGAAACCAAATAATTTAATTTTGAATAATGAGTAGACCAAACAACAAATCATAGAAATAATCAGTCATTTCATCCATTTCATTCAAGAAAATAATGACAATGAAACATAACACCAAAATTTATGGGATGCAGCCAAATCACTTTTTAGTGGAAAGTTTATATATCTATAAATACTTATATGGGGGTGGCTAGGTGGCCCAGTGGATAAAGCACCGGCCCTGGAGTCAGGAGTACCTGGGTTCAAATCCAGTCTCAGACACTTAATAATTACCTAGCTGTGTGGCTTTGGGCAAGCCACTTAACCCCACTTGCCTAGCAAAAAAAAAATACTTATATGAATAGAACAGAGAAAGAGGAGAACAATGAATTGGGTATGTAACTAAAAATCTAGAAAAAAGAGAAAATTAAAGATCTCCAATTAAATGCCAAACTAGAAATTCTAAAAAAAATCAAAAGAGATTAATAAAATTGAAAAGAAAACTATTGATTTATTGAATAAAACTGAGTTGATGTTATGAAAAAAAGAAAATAGACAAATCTTTGCTTAATCTGATTAAAAAAAGAGAAAGAAGAAAACCAAATCAGTATTATCAAAAATGAAAAGGGTGAACTAATCACCGATTTGGAGGAAATTGCAGAGATAATTTCAAGCTATTTTGCTGAACCAGATGCCAATAAATCTGATAAACTGAGTGAAATGGATGAATAGTTACAAAAATACAAACTACCAGATTATTAACAAAGGAAATAAAATACTTAACTCCATTTCAGAAACAGAAATTGAAAAAAACCAATATACTTTGTAATAAAACACATCCAGGTCCAGATGGATGTACAAGTGAATTCTACCAAACATTTAAGGAAAAATTAATTCAAATTCCACATAAACTATTAAAAAAATAGGTGAAGAAGGAGTTCTGCCAAATTTCTTTTATGACACCAATGTGGTACTGATACCTAAACCAAGAAGAACCAAAACAGACATAGAAAATTATAGAATAATTTCTCAAATGAACATTGATGCAAAAATCTTAAATAAAATTATAGCAAAGACATTACAGCATTTTATTAATAGAATAATACACCATGATCAGGTAGATTTATACCAGGTAGGCAGGGATGGTTCATTATTAGGAAAACACTCTCCATAATTGAACATATCAATAGGAAGACCAACATTATCTCAATAGATTCTGAAAAAATCTTTGATAAAATACAACATCCATTCCTATTAAAAACACTAGAGAGTATAGGAATACATGGAAAAAGCAGTATTCTAACTAAAACCATGTAATACTGTACAGAATCTGAATGAACACTACATTCACTTTTCAAAAATTTCCTTTATGTTTTTCTTTCCTAGCTCGTGGTTTTCTTTCTTTTCCCTTATTCCTAATTCCTCATATAGAAAATGACTCATCTGTAAACATGATAAACACAAATGTATATGTACAATATTCACCAGACTCTTCCCCACTGAGGGAAAGGACTTGTGGGAAAGGAGAGTGGGAGGAAATTATGTAACTTAAAAATATGCATATACAGTTGGTTGAATTTTGAAAGACTTTCATAACATGTATTTGGAAAAATAAACTTTCAATTTTTTCCCCACATTTTTATTTTTGACAATTCAATTTATTTAATTTATATTAATAAAATAATCTTATTATGAAAGTAAACATAAACCCCCTTCCCCCCAATATAGAGAAACCTCAAGAATAGTGAGAGAGAAAAAAAGTGTACTTCAGTCTGTGTTCAGATTCCAATGGCTCTGTCTCTGGGATGAGTTGCCTTCTTTATCTTAAGTCCACCAGAAAAGTTGCTTCAATATTTTTCCCACAGTTGTTATTACTAGCTGTATTTCTCTTTACTCTATTCCTCCCCACTCTCATTTATTCTATTTTCTTTCTCCTTAAAATAAACTATCGATTAAAAAAAAGAAAAACAAATAATCAGGCCATGCTTGAGCTATCTTTTTCCCAATCATATTATTAATCTAGTTTCAGTTACATATTTCTTTTGGGGGTACACTTATGATGGAATCTTCTTGTGCTTCTATAGATTTGTATTTCTGTGGATATCTTTACAATATCAGTAAATTAAGTAAAGATTGTTTTTTAAGGAGTTTCTGTTTCTGTTTCTGAAATGGAGTTAAACTTAATAAAACTAAAGGAAACTAGTCTAAGGAAACTAATAAGCTAATAAACCTACCAGTCTTTCAGTAGAGTAATATAAGGATATTATTTTAGTCATTCATGGCAATGATTCCTATAATTGTCACCTAAAGGGTTTGAAGGATACTCATGACTTGAAAGGATAGCAATGAAGTTCTAGCCACCTGTATTGAGTGCCTTGCACAATGTCCAATAGCTCACTGACAGAAATGGAACAAGAACTAGTAGAAAAGAAAAAAAAAACATGAGAAAGAAAGGAAAAACATAAAAGAAATTTTGTAAAAAATGATCATAGTATGCTATGCTCTGCATTCATACTCAATAGTATTTTCTCTGAATGTAGATGGTATTGTCCATAGCAGGTCTCTCAGGATTATCCTTGATCTCTGAATTATTGAGACCTGTGTTCATCATAGTGGATCATTTCACTGTGTTGTTAATGTTAGACTAAGACTCTCCATTTATTTATTTATTCATTGATTGATTTATATATTTATTTGTTTGTTTATTTATTTATTTATTTTGGAAGGCAAATGGGGTTAAGTGGCTTGCCCAAGGCCACACAGCTAGGTAATTAATTATTAAGTGTCTGTGTTGTTAATGTTAGACTAAGACTCTTCATTTATTTATTTATTTATTTAGGAAGGCAAATGGGGTTAAGTGGCTTGCCCAAGGTCACAGGTACTCCTGACTCCAAGGCCAGTGCTTTATCCACTATGCCACCTAGTGGCCCCAGACTAAGACTCTTAAAACATCTCATTGACCCCCAAATGAAGAATTTGCAAGAGAAGATAGTCCTCTGGACAAATGGAGAGAATATCCATAGCAATGAATTTTTAAGTCCATTGATATGTGTGCCCTCCCCAACATACATATTCACATTCTCTTAAGGCATCCTGCATGTGAATGGGGGGAAAAATCTTAAATAATCAGGGAAATAAATGTGAAAAAATCTTAATCAAAATTAGTTTAGCAGTCCATTCTCTTTATATACAGTAAAAATTTAAATTTTATTGAATAAATGCAAATTGTATTGATGCAGGGAACTGATATAGAGAATTAAGAGTGTAGCAGAAACAAAATCTGTAATCTTAATTGTGGTTAAATCTTGTACAATGGGTATAGGTCCTGCTCCTGAGATGTCAATTGACTCCTATTGTTTCATTGTTTAATGCAAAATTTGAATGCTAATTCCCTCAGTCTTCAACCCTCTACCTGATTCTGGTCTGGTAAGGGGGAATTGAATTCCCTTTTGCCCCAAGGGCCCAGATAAGGGGCAAGGCAATAAAACCTGCTTACCTCTCTCTGGTCAAATCAACTCAGCTCCACAGTTCCTTATCTCTCTCTCTTTACCTAGCTCCCTCTCTCTGTCTCTGAAGCCTTCACTGACAGCTAGGCCTTTGTCATTCAACCTGTCTTCTGATCTTTCTGAAGGAAAAGGTTTTTTTAACCCATTTACTTTGTTATATATTATAACAAAATCCTGAGCAGTTTTAACATCCCAGAGAGCATGTGAATTCATTCCCCTTTTCATCAGCCCCCAAATTCCTGTGGTTATCTGGTGATCCCAGATCCCATCAACAATAGTACCATATTATTCCTAAGTTTTTTTTTTGCTTTTTTTTGCCCAAGTGGCTAAAATGTGTGTATCATCAAATCAACATCAGTTAAAATTAAAAGTAATTCTTGATTAATTTTCATAAATGAAGCAATTTTCATATGTATTACAATCATTTCTTCACAACTGCTTTTGACTCTTTGAACTTTGGTTGATTTTTAATGCCAAGTACTTGTAAAGTTCTAAGAAAGGCATAGAAAAAAAGTAATTTATCATTCTGCTAATGGAGACCCATATTTTCTAGAGGCAAAGCAATGAAGTATTTTTATGGAATAAATCTGAGTATAGACAGGTATAAATGAAATAAAAGTATCTAAAAACTTTTAAAGAAACAAACTTTGGTTCCTCTTACCATCAACTTTGTCAAATAGGAGGGTATTTTCAAACCAAGTGTTTATATTTATATTAATATATATTAAACAAATGAACATATAGTGTTTTGAAAACCATAAAACACTTTATAAATGCTATTATTACTATCACTATCCTATATGTTGATTCTGTATTCCATATTTATTTTTTTATACTTATGAATGTGACCAGAAGAAAGCAATAGAAATGTGTCTGCTATTATTGGTGTTAGTCTTAGATGAAGAATATAGTCTGATGGTTTAAAGCAGGGTTTTCATTTATCTCTCTGATGTTTGCTCTTAATTTTCAAAGAAGACCTTGACATCAGGGAGATGATGCCACAAGCACCTGAATTGAATTTGAATGAGGGTGGGATGTGCTAAGTCACCAGCTCACTTTCTCCTCCAGAACCATCTGGGTCCAGTGGCCAGATATGGATCAGGAAGACTGGAGATGGCCCTGGATGTGAGGCAGAGTAAAGTGACTTGCTCAAGGTCATATAGTTAGTAAGTGCCAACTGCCTGAGGCTAAATTTGAACTCCAATCCTCCTAGTTCCAAGGCTAGTGCCCTATCTACTGTGCCATCTAGCTTCCCTCCCTATCTATCTATCTGTCTGTCTCTCTATTTGTCTATGTGTATGTGTGTGTGTGTGTGTGTGTGTGTATAGCAAATGGAGAAGCTTTGAATACTCTAGATAAATTCACTTGCTTTGGCTGTATACTTTTGAGAAATATACACTTTGATAATGAGGTTAATGCATGCATTGCCAGAGCTAGCTCAGTGTTTGGGAGGCTCTGAAGAAAAACATGGGAGAGAAGTATGACTGACTGATTGTCTACAGAGCTTTTGCACTGACCTTATTGTTTATGCCTTTGAAACCTGAACAGTATATTAGTGCCAAATCAAGAAACTGAATTGGTTCCATTTAAATTGCCTCAGGAAAATTCTGAATATCCTCTGGTAAGATAAAGTACCCAACAATGAGGTTCTTTCTGGAACTAAACTCCCAAGCATTGAAAAAAAAATCTACTGAATAGAGTACAATTCTAAAGGGTTGGCCATGTTGTTAGATGCCAGATTTATGCTTGCCTAAAATTCTATTAATGGACCACTTCATGTGGTCATCAGAAGTTAAAGAAAGACACTGTCAAGATCTCTCTTAAGAATTTTATAATGGGGGGGTGACTAGGTGGCGGAGTGGATAGAGCACTGGTTTTGGAGTCAGGAGTACCTGAGTTCAAATCCGGCCTCAGACATGTAATAATTACTTAGCTGTGTGGCCTTGGGCAAGCCATTTAACCCCATTGCCTTGAAAAAAAAATCTAAAAAAAGAGAATTTTATAATTGAGCAGCCAGAAGAACACAATTCAAATATCATGGAGCTGCAGTCAGGATCACATAGGACTTAGCAGCAACTACATTAAGGGCTCGTAGGGCTTGGAATATAATATTTCTGAAGGCAAAAGAGCTTAGAATGCAACTGAAAATCAACTACCCAGGAAAACTGAACATCCTCTTCCAGGAGAAAAGATGGACTTTCAATGAAAGAAAGGAATTTCAAATATTCTTATTGAAATGACCAGAACTGAACAGAAAGTTTGACCTTCAAGTACAGGACTCAGGTGAAGCATAGAGGGAGTAGAGGAGAAGGGTAAATTATGAGGGACTTAAAGATGATGAGCTGCATTTATTCCTGCATGGAAAAATGATACTGATAATGCTCATATGAACCTTCTCATTTAATAGAGCAGGTAGAAGGAGCTTTTATAGATGAAGTAGGGAGAGAGATAAATTTGAAGATATATATCTATATATCTATATAGATATAGATATATAAAACATATTGTAAAAATGGAATAATGGCTAAAAGGGAAATGTACTGGGAGTAAGAGAAAGGAGAGCTGGAATAGGCTAAGATATTTCATATAAAATATATTTTTTTGCAATGAGCTATTGCAATGATATGAAGGGGAGGCAAGGGGGAATAAGGGAACCTTCATTCTCATCAGAAATGGCTCAGAGAGGAAACAGCATACATATTCAATAGGGTATAGACAGAAAAAAGGAGAGAAGGGGGATAGGGGCGGGTAGGGAATGTGGGTGATAGAGGAGAGGGAAGATCATAGGAGAGAATAGTCAGATATAACACATTTTATTTTTTACTTTTTGCAAGATGCTGTGATTGGGTGGCCTGTCTGAGACCATGGGGCCCGGTGGTTGCTGAGTCTCTGGGGTGGTATGTGGGTTCTTAATCCCAGGGCCTGTGCTCTGTCCACTGTACCACTCAGCTACCTTACAGTATATTTTAGAAGAGGGACAGAGTGAAAAGAGAGAGAAAATATAATAGATGGTAGTGGGGAGGAATGGATGGAGGGAATTACAATCAGCAACAGCAACTGTGGAAAAATATGGAAGTAACTTCTGTGATGGACTTATGATAAAGAATGTGATCCACCCAACACAGAGCTGATGGTAGCAGAACACAGACTGAAACACATTTTTTTCTCTTTCTTTTAATTTATTTCACATGAGGTTTTATATTTTTGTGGGGGGAGGGGGTAATGTTTACTCTTAAACAAGAATATTTTAGTAATGTGTAAATAAAAGTAATAAAAGAAAAAAAGAATTTTGTAACTGATTAAATAACATGGAAGACAATGGCATAGGACTGTCCAGCATGGTGTATCCTCATCAAAGAACATGCTATGCTCTATGAGCCAAGCAGAATTGAAACAGCTTCAAAGACATGTGAGATGTGCAAATTTAGAGAATAAATATGTCTAGTAAAGGAGGTAGTAGTCAATAGACAGAGGTCATTTAGCTGTAGGTAATACAGGGTAGGTGGAGGAGGGCTGCATGAGATGATGCTTGCATTTATAATGGGAAGGAAAAATTAAAGAGGATTTGTGAGCATTACCTCTACTTATAAGAAGATAGTACTTTGGCTTCCATTTAATTTGTGCTTCTAGCTGGGAATGATCATAAATTGTGGCTAGTATTGGGTAAACTGATTATTCCTGAATATATTGGTTTATCTTTCTCCAAGATTGTGGTGGCCTTTTCCATGTAGGTGGTCAACTGCAATTTGTGGATTATAACATCAGTCAGTTAAACCCAACCTAACATAGTTGGGGTAGGGGGACAAATGAATTTGCTTTCTACAAAATTCATTCCTGCAATATGTCTGGAAGTGTCAGGATAGATATCCTGGCAATGTGTCAGGACAGATATCCTGCCAATGTGTCAGAATAGATATTCTGGCAATGGATAAGTAAAATGATAAGATAATGGACCATGGCTACTGTCATTTTTGGAGATTTTCTTATCACTTTTTTAGCTTCTGACAAGTTTCCTACTCACACATACAATATAGCCATTTGGATGTTTGAATTTCTCATTTACAATTCCTTTATTCTTTTTTTTTTTTTTTTGAATGAGGACCTATTGCCTTCCAAAATGCCTTTAATGAGGAATTGGAACTTTGGAGATAAAGCATTTAGCCCTCTGTATATTTAGTTTTATGCCTTCCAAAAAACTGTCCTGAACTTGATCTGGTGCTCGCACAAATATCTGAGCACATAAATGTTAGTTAAGTTTATGGATGGCCAATTAAAGGATGGCTGACTCAGAGGACCAAGACAAAGGCTCAATTTAAAGTCATATAAAATTTAGGTTATATGAAGGGTAAAATTAGTAGTTCATTGACCAATGTGTAAAGTAGTTTTATTTTTTGTTTTCATTTCCCTGAATGAAATAGCAGTAGGAGATTATAAAAAATAGAGTGAGGAAATTTTTCTTTTCAAAGACTTTAAAAGAAGAAGGAAATGAAGGACTCATTCTCCTATGCCTCCCTTGGAGGATGGCACAACATCTATATTTCATGTTTTATCCTTGTGTTCATAGCTCACAACTCATGCTTTGAACTGAAAACGCACCTATGCTTTTGTTGGTAATGATGATGTAATCACAGTGACAGAGCAAGTTGTATTAACATCTTTTAAAAGTATCCAGGGACTTAAAAATTTATTGCTGCTGAAATTTATTGAAAATGGACTCTGTAGTTTACTAGATTTTACAGTAGGTTGGAGTCAGAAATTATTTTCTCCTATTTGAAACAAGGCTCCTCTTTACAACATCCTTCATAAGTGGACATCCAGTCTTTGTCAGAATATCACTACTGAGGCATCCCATTTTATTTTCATAGCCATTATATTGCAAACCTCATGATCACCATATCTATATTTACATAAGGCTTAAAGGCTTATACTTGCTAGCTTTGTTAGGTGAATAATGTGATTATCATTATCCCCATTTAATAGATCCTTTCATTTAATAAATATTTATTATATTCCTTCTCTGAACCAGACACTGGGGTATAGGTTATATATAATTTCAATGTACAGTGTTCTGGTGAGGTTGACTACTCCTCAGATTTTTTTTTCCTGCATCACTGTTCTAATTTCTCTTTGTCTCTGTCTGGCTATCTCTCTCCTCCTTTGCTTTCTTTTTTATATTTCCTATCCTGTTTTCTCCCATTGTTTTGAAAACAGAAACTAATTGAAGAAAATAAAACCCTAAAAATTAGAATTGAACAAATAGAAACCAATGAATCTACCAGACTATAAGATTCCATCAAACAAAATAAACAAAAAACACTGAAAAAAACTGAGGAAAATGTAAAGTACCTTTTAGAGAAAATGAATGACCTGGAAAATAGATCCAGGAGAGACAATATATGAATTGTCAGACTATCAGAAAGCTTGAAGCAACAAAAGAACTTGGAAAACATCATGCAGTAAATTATAAGAGAAAACTGTCCAATTCTACTAGAACAAGATAATAATATAATCCTTAACAGTGAAGTATCCGGAGAACTGGAATAGCATATTTTTGGAGTGCAAAGGACCTGGGATTGCAACCCAGAATGTACTACTCTACAAAATTTAGCATATACTATCAGGGAAAAAGATGGATGTTCAATGAAATAGGGTACTTCCAGAATTTCCTGACATAAAGACCAGAATAGAACAGAGAATTCAATAGCCAAGTACACAACCCAAGAGTTCCATAAAAAGAGGTAAATGAAAAGGGGAAAGAAAAAACAAAACAAAGCAAAACAAATGTTGGTCAAGACTAACCTAAAAGGGAAGATATTCTAATTCCTTAGAACTTTACTTCTCTAAGGATAATTAGAGGGTAGAATATAATTGAAGAGAATGAACCTATAGGATATTCGTATAATTAGATCTTATCTTTCCATTGTAGATGTCCAAGATCACATCACTATGTTTTTGACAAAAAGCCCAGAAGAAAAGCAGGGGTGTTAACTTTAAACTTAAGTGTCTCATTATCCTTTGATCCACTTTACTCTTACTGTGCTTAGCACTTTGTCTAACAAGGGCATCATAAACTAGGAGGACTTGAATCAATGTCTCTATAATTTGTAATCATTTTTAAAGTACTCAGGTGAGACCTCTAGAACCTACCAGTACTTAGAACTCTTTATGCATCATAAACTGCAAAGACCTGAGTCAGTGTCTCTGTAACTACAATCATTTGTAAGGTTCCCAGGTGTGACCTCCAGAACCTTCCAGTACTTAAGAGATCTTTAAGATTCTTACAATTAATTAGATCAGGGTGCTTCACTTAACAAGGTATTAAGTACCCTGGGTGGGGAGTGGCTAGGGGAAGTGTGAAAGTAAATTGGCCTGGGGGGAGGGGTACAGATAGTTCAAGAAATGATATGGCTTTGGATGATACTTTGGCTCCTGAGAAGGATTGTTTGTACTTAAAAGATACTTGAAAAGGGGTAAGGTAAAAAGTGATTATAATTATAATTTGATGCAATTTGAATTAATGATGTTTATCAAGCAATCAAGTAAACAATTTGTAAGGATATCATGATAACAATAGGAGCTTATCAAGCATTCAAATAATCAAACTATCATTGATGATGACTGATTAATAATATTAGAATGATAAAAAACACCAAGGGAAGAGGCACAAAGATTTATAATTTTAGAGGGAAAGAAGGGAGAATGTGAATGCTGAGTAAATTCTATTCAATAGATTTAGCCCAGTGAGGAAATGAGATACATTCCTACTTGGGTTTAAAAATCTAACTTAATCTACAGGGAAGGGGGGATGGGAAAGAGAAAGATAAGGGAAGAAGGGAAGGAAAGATATAAGTGAAAATAAACTGAAAGTTAAAATTTTAAAAGAAAGGTCAAGAGGGAAATTAGTAAAATTTTTGTGAGGAGGAATAAGAGAAAAGTAAAGAGATACATATAAATGGAGAAAGCTAACATGGAGGGAAATATAGAATTATTAACTGTAAATGTGAATGGGATGAACTGAACATAAAATGGAAGCCAATAGCAGAATGTATTACAAACCAGAATCCTACAATATGATATTTAAAAGAAACACATTTGAAGCAGAGAGATACACACAGGGTATAATATAAAAGGTTGGAGCAAAACCTATTATGCCTCAGCTGAATGAAAAAATCTGGGGAAATGATCCTAATCTCCGAAAAGTAAAAGCAAAAATCAATCTCATTAAAAGGGATAAGGAAGGTAACTACACCTTAAAAGGCACCACTGGTAATAAGGCTATATAATTATTAAACTGTATGCTCCTAGTGGTATAGCATCCAGATTCCTAGAGGAAAAGCTAAGTGAATTACAAGACATAGATAGCAAAACTTTAGTAATGGTAGATCTCAGTCTCCCTCTCTCTGAACTAGATAAATCTAACAACAAAATAAATACGAAGGAAGTTAAGAAGGTGAATGAAATCTTAGAAAACTTAGATATGATAGACTTATGGAGAAAACGTAATGGGGATAGAAAAGAATATACCTTTTTCTTGGCAGTACATGGCACCCTCACCAAAATTGACTGTGTACTGGGGTATAAAAACCTTATAAACAAGTGCACAAAGGCAGAAATAATAAATATACTCTTTTCAGACCATGATGCAATAAAAATTACATGTAATAAAGGGTCAGACAAAGATAAACCAAGAAATAATTGGAAACTAAATAACTTTATCTTAAATAATGGATAGATCAAGCAGCAAATGTTAGAAATAATTAATAATTATATCCAAGAACATTATAATAACAAGACATCATAACAAATTTTATGGGATGCAGCCAAGGCAGTTTTGAGGAGAAACTTTATATTGCCAAATCCTTATATGAATAAAATAGAGAAAAAAGGAGATCAATTAATTGGGTATGCAATTTAAAAAGTTAGAAAAGAACAAATTAAACATTCCCCAATTAAATAACAAATTAGAAATTCTGAAAATCAAGGGAGAAATTAATAAAATTGAAAGCAAGAAAGCCATTGATATAAATAAAACTAAAAGTAGATTTTATGAAAATGTCAATAAAATAAACAAACCCTAGGTTATTCTGATTAAAAAATGAAAGAAGATAACCAAATTACCAGTATCTAAAAGAAAAAGGTGAACTAACCACTAATGAGGAAGAAATTAAAGAGGTAATTCAGAACTTCTTTGCTGACCTGTATGTCAATAAATTTGATAACTTGAGTGAATTTGTTGAATAGTTACAAAAATACAAATTGCTCAGATTAACAGAAAAAATAAATTACTTAGATAACCCCATTTCAGAAAAAGAAATGAAGAAATCATCAATAAACTCCCTAAGAAAAAAGTCTCCAGGTTCAGATGAATTTACAAGTGAATGCTACCAAACATTTAAGGAATATTTAATTCCTATTCTACATGAACTATTTTTAAAAAATAGGAGAGGAAGGACTTCTGCCAAACTCCTTTTATGACACCAACATGGTGCCTGTACCCAAACCAGGGAGAACCAAAACAGACAAGCAAAATTATAGACCAATCCCTGTAATGAATATTGATGCAAAAATCTGAAATAAAATTTTTACAACAAGACATCACCAAGTTATTATCGGATAATACACCATGATCAGGTTGGATTTATACCATGCAAGCAGGGATGATTCAACATTAGTAAACACTCAACATAATTAAACATATCAATAGTAAAACTAACAGAAATCATGATTATCTCAATAGATACTGAGAAAACTTTTGATAAAATGCGACATCCATTCCTTTTAAAAACACTGGAAAGGTTAGGAATAAATGGAGTTTTCCTTAAAATAATAAAAAGTATCTATCTAAAACCATCAACAAATATTAAATTTAATGGAAATAAACTTGAAGCATTTCCAACAAAATCAGGAGTGAAACAAGGATGTCCATTATCACCATTACTATTCAATATAGTATTGTAAATATTAACAGTAGTATAAGAGAACAAAAAGAAATTGAAGGAATCAGAATTGGCAATGAGGAAGCAAAACTTTCAATCTTTGCACATGGAATGTTGGTATATCTAGAGAACCCAAGAAAATAATCTAAAAACTCCTTGAAACAATTTACAAATTTCAGCAAAGCAGTAGGATATAAAATAAAATTACATAAATAATTAGCATTTTTGTATATGAACAACAAAGTCCAAGAACAAGAGATAGAAAGAAAAATTTCATTTAAAATAATGGGACAACATTAAATACTTGGGAATCTACCTCCAAAGAGAAACCCAGAAACTGTATGAACACCATTGTAAAACACTCTTCATCCAAATAAAGTCAGATCTAAATAATTGTAAAAACATCAAATGCTCATGGTTAGGTTAAAAGAATATAATAAAAATGACAATTTTACCCAAATTAAATTACTTGTTCAGTGCCATATTAATCAAACTACCAAATGACTACTTTATCAAAATAGGAAAAATAATAACAAAATTCATCTGGAGCAGCAAAAGGGCAAGACTAAGCAAGGGAACTGAAGAAAAAAATGTAAAGAAGGTGGCTTAGCTCCATCAGATCTGAAACAGCAGTCATCAAAACTGCCTGGTACTGGTTAAGAAATAGAGCAATGGATCAGTGGATTAGGATAGGTTCAAAAGAATCTGCAATAAATGACTACAGCAATTTCCTATTTGACAAACCAAAAGACTTCAGCTCCTGGGATAAGAACTCACTATTTGACAAATATTGTTGGCAAAACTGGAAAATAGTATGGCAAAAACTAGACATTCATCCACATCTCATACATGCCAAAATAAAGTCAAATGGGTACAGGATTTAGACATAAAGAGTGATACCATAGATAAATTAATAGACAAAAAATATCTATCTGATCTATGGAAAAGGGATAAATTTATGACCAAACAATAATTAGAGCAGATTATAAACTGCAAAATGAATGATTTTGCTATATTAAATTAAAAAGTGTTCGCACTAATAAAATCAATGCTGCCAAAATTAAAAGGGAAGTAGAAACCTGGGAAACAATCTTCACAACCAGGAGTGCTGACAAAGATCTCCTTTATAAAATATATAGAAAATTGCATCAAATTTATAAGATCACAAGTCATTCCCAAATTGATAAATGGGCAAAGCATATGAACAGTTTTCAAATGAAGAAATTAAGGCTATATATAATCATATGTAAAAATGCTCTAAATCACTATTGATTAGAGAAATGCAAATTAAAACAACAATGAAGTATCATCTCACACCTATTAGATTAGCCAAGATGAGAAAAAGGGAAGATGATCAATGTTGCAGAGGTTGTGGGAGGATTAAGACCTTGATGCATTGCTAATGGATTTGTGAAGGGATCCAATCTTTCTGGAGAGCAATATGGAACTATGACCAAAGAGCAATAAAACTGTTCATACCCTTTGACCCAGCAATTGTAATTCTATGTCTATATTCAGAAGAAATCATAAAAGTCCTACATATTCCAAAACATTCATAGCAGCTCTTTAAGTAGTGGCAAAGAATTGGATATTGAGGGGATGCACATCAATTGGGAAGTGGCTAAACAAGTTATGGTACATGAATGCTATGAAATGCTCTTGTTCTATAAGAAACCATAAATGGTCAGACTCTGGAGAAACATGGAATGACTTATGGGATCTGATGTGAAAGGAGTAGAGCCAAGAGTACAATGTGCACATCAACAACATTATAGGATGGACAACTTTCATGGAAGCAGCCACTTTCAGCAGTGCAGAGGGCTAGGACAACTGTATTTGACTGATTATGGACTAAATCATCCCCAACCAGAGGAAGAAAAACAGCACAAAACACACACACACACACACACACACACACACACACACACACACACAAACACACAAACCCTTTTGAATCTGATGTTTATCTTTTATGTATCTCCCTTAACCCTAATTACTTATGCCAAAAATTAATAATTTGTAAACTTGTTTAACAAAATATGAATGTAAAATGCTAATTTGACTGTTGCCTGATGAGGCGAGGTGGGGTGGGAAGGAAGGGTGGAGGGAAATTTTTTAGCTTGCAAATATGCATGTACATATGTATGAAAATAAATAAATAAATAAAAAATTTAAAGAAAGAAAACAGAAACTTTTTTTTCTCTTTTGTGACTCCACTAAACAATCAGAGTTCTCTTTCTTTCACCTAAAAGAATGACCAGTCACAGTACATTATGTCATCCGGTGATAAGTTCTTTTCATCTCTGTTGACTATTACTTCTTAATGAAACAGCTCCCTCTCCTCCACCAGATACTTTTAAATGGAGAGGATTCCAAGAAAGTACAGAAGGCTGATTTCTAGATAGTTGAGGTTTGAGAGTAATTTGGAATGTCAATGTTTCAGTGGGTTTTATTTTTGGCTATTTCACTAATTAACTGTACCATCAATTCTTTAGAGGAAGGAAATAATTAGCCTGTTTCTGTTATTATGAAATAGAAAGACTAAAAGCAAATCGTTGACAATTTAATGTCCTTTTATAAACTGATGTGTAGAACAGAAATAATAAGCTTGCAATGAATAATAATGCAAATGCTGATGGGTGACTTTTTCTATCAATAAATTTCTAATCTTCTCTACTCTTTTTCTTGGGAAATTCAGGTTTCTGAGGGGGAGCTCTGTCCTGGGACCATTTCTTTCTCTTTATACTCCCTTTCTGACTATTTTCATCATCTCCTGTGGGTTTAATTATCATCCAAAACCAACAGCTCCTCTAACTTATCCAGGCTTCATTTATTAGTCCAACACTGAACTCTCCAAATGTCTCAAAGGTGCCTTAAACTTAATGTGTCTACAGTGAAACATTTTTTTCCTCTGATATCCACAACTTTTACTATTTCCAAATTTCTTGCAAAATCATTGTTTTCCTTCCATTTATATAACTTAATAATCAACCAAAATACACATAGTTTAGACCTATTGTTTGCTAGGCACTATATTAGGGTAAATACAATCTCAGAATCTTTTGCCTATTAAGAGACTTTCAACTAGTGGAATGCAAATTTTCTTAGATAAATAAACACAAAATATACCTGTATGTATATATGTTTATATCTATATAAATATGAACATGTCTATATACATATGTTTATATATACACATATTTGTGTGTGTGTGTGTGTGTGTGTGTGTGTGTGTAATTACCATGAGGAAAGGAATTTCTTGATCAATGTCAGCAGATTTCAAATTTCAAACAATGACAGCTTTATAGATATATCCTTATCTGGGCAGCTATGTGTTGAAATGGATAGAGCACCAGAAGTAGAGATAGGAAGACCTGAGTTGAAATATGGCATGAAGGCACTTTCAAGATGTGTTGTCCTGGGCCTTAGTTTCTTCAACTGTAAAATGGAGATAGTAATAGTACTTATCTCCCCAGATTGTTGTGATGTTCACATTAGTTAATAATTGTAAAACTCTTAGCCTGGAATGTAGTAAGTACTATATAGCTGCTGGCCCCTCCTCCCTGACATCATCATTGTCTTCCACTTCTTCTTTCTTCTTGTTCCTCTATTTCTTCTTCATGT
Source organism: Macrotis lagotis (assembly GCF_037893015.1). NCBI lineage: Eukaryota > Metazoa > Chordata > Mammalia > Peramelemorphia > Peramelidae > Macrotis > Macrotis lagotis. Next base: position 168,177,603 of record NC_133660.1, read on the forward strand.
TTTTGTTCTTGTTCTTGTTTTTCCTTCTCTTCCTTCCTTCTCCTCCTCCTCCTCCTCCTCCTACTTCTCCTTCTCTTTTTCTCCTTTCTTCTCCTCCTTTCTCATTTTTTGACCCTGGAGCATATGTCACCAAAATGAAACCATCTAATCCAAATTATGCCAATACAAAGTTGTTCACTCTCCCCCTTGGGCTAGGCTGATCTTTCTGAATTTTCAAGGAAGGAGCCTACCAAAAGTTCCCCTTTCCACCCCACCAAACCGCATAAAGTCCTCTAAGCTAAAATCAAGGGCTATGATTGGTATCTTTTTCTTTCTTATACAGAACATAAAAATGAGGAGGAGAAAGGAAATAAGTTTCATACACGAAATACTTTGGACAGCATCTTTTCACTTGGGTAAATTAAGTACCTTGAATTCTAGGACAGTCATCATAATATCTAGGGACTGCATCTTGGAGTGACTGTGGAGCTTGTAAAGATCTTTTTTTTTTAAACAGCTACAGGTTTTCTGATTATGTGATAAAGCCAAGGCACTTTGAAACTAAGGTGACTCGACTCTTTGCAGACTCGTGACCTTGAGAAATAGATATGAATCCTTGTGTTATGTTTCTCTTATTTCCCTTTTTAAGACTAGGTTAAAAGTCACTAACCTGGGAATTCCAGAAGTACTGCTGAAATTGGATAAAACTTGATAGTACTATAGCTTTGTGGGATCAGAACTAAATCATGAGCTTACTACTCCTAAGACTGAAATTGTAGAATAGTTTTATCCAAAGAAGTGAAGAAAAATATTTATGTTTGTTCTTGTCATACTTTTGAATATATATCCCTTTGTCAAAAGTAATTGGTATTATGTGTTTACATGAAATGGAATAAAGTCACTGGCTCCTAATAGTGGGGGTTGGCAGCTGGTTTGGTTCAATGGCTTGATTCAATGGTTCATAGAGACAAAAAGACATCCCATAAAACCAGGGTAGCCTGGGTCTGGGAGAGGGCATCAGAAAATATTTGATATATTTGCATCCTGAATGGTTATGAAAATTAGAAATATCTCTTTAATTCCTCCCATATTTCATTTTGCTGAGGAAAAAATCTTCTATTTCCTTTAGTGATATGTCTTTCCCTTTTCTATATACCTCCACAAATTGAATAAATCATACAAACAGCTGGATCTGATGGTCATCAAGTGCTAAAACCCTTTATATAACACATAAATAAATGAATAATTAAACAAACAAACAAACAAGCAAATAAATAAATAAATAAATAAATAAAAACAAATAAATCAATATTTAGGAAATCAAAAGTTTCCAAGACAGTCACTTTGTCTGATATCTAAGGGGAGTCAAAAGGAAAAGCAGGTAGAAGGTAATGGTCAACTAAATGAAAATTTCTCCCTTTTCCAAAAGGGAACCACTTTCTCTTGTCTCAATATAATCATTTTTCTCAACATTTCCTACCTCTCCACTATCATTCCAGTTTCCATATCATCATTAAACATTTTTTATACAATTTTAAAATATTTGCTCTCCATGCACATACACAATCACTTAAAAGTTTTCTTTTCTCCCTAAACAGTCTCTCAATTCTTTTAAGGGTATTGTTATACTTTATGTCTGAACTATTGAAATAATCTTTTATTTAGTCCTCCTGATTCTAGTCTTTTCTCTATGAAATAAATCCTAGAGACATATGACTATGATGCTCCTCAGCTCCTCAGCTCCTGATACTCTATTAATTCCTCATATTTTTCTGGATACAACTCTTCTATTTGGCACTTAAAGTATTTTAAGATCTGGTTCTAGGCTATTCTTATAGAATTATTTTACACTACTTTTTCTCATTTACTCTATAGTGCAACCATATTGGCCTAATTGCCAATCCTCATATGTGATATTATATCTCCTGCCTCAGTAATTTTGCAGAGCTATTCCTTTCTGCTTGGAATGTTCTCTCTACCCATACTTTTTGGAAAAGCTCAACCAGTTCCTCTTCCAAAGCTAGAGAACTTTAAAGAATATTACCTTGGGTACTTCCCCACAAAATGCTGGAAATCATTATTTTATATATATATGTATATATATATATATATATATATATATATATATATACTATTATTATTATGCATACATTTTATTTCCTTCTATTAAACTGTAAACTTCTTTTTTTTTAGATTTTTCAAGGCAATGGGGTTAAGTGGCTCTCCCAAGGCCACATGGCTAGGTAATTATCAAGTGTCTGAGGCTGGATTTGAACCCAGGTACTCCTGACTCCAAGGCCGATGCTCTATTCACTGTGCCACCTAGCCGCCCCTGTAAACTTCTTTATGGCTAGTTTTGCCACCTTTGCCTTTGAATCCCCAGCCTAGCACAGTTCCAGGCTCTTAACAGGCAAAATTTCCCTGCTCCTGGATGATCCTATTATCTGATTCAGTGCAACATAGTTTTTTTTCCTTTCCTAGAGTTAGCTAAATCATGCAAAAGTCTCCAGGTGTTCCTTATTCTTTCTTCTTATCCTGGCAACATTAGGCTCATTATTTAAATTGCTTATTGCTGACAAATAAAATTGTCATTCCCACTGCTAAAGTATAAAGCAACATAGTTCCCCAGGGTACTCACATTTTGGAAAAGTAGGGAGTGAGAAAAAGGCTTTCACTCATAAAGCCACATCTTGTGGAATGTTAAACATCTCTCAAATTAGAGAATCTTAATTTAGGATCTATAGAGACTCATAGGGATCATGAACTTGAATAGGGTAAAAAAATCACATCTTTAGGTTCACTAATTTCTAACTGAAATTTAGCATTGAATGTAGGCAATAGACATTCTGGGATAGTTTATGAATTCTGGTAGGTCCATGAAACCCAAAAGTTCAGGAATCCCCCTTTCTTAAATGGTAAGGAAATATTTTGAATATCTTATGCATTTTGGATATAAGTATATATATATATATATCTTTATGCCTATATATCTATCTTTTATATATGTACATACATATATAATTTGTAATTTTATTATAATATTTTATATATTCAGATGTATCTGAGTATATCTGTATCTATATCTATATCTATATCTATATCTAATCTATATCTATATCTATATCCTCCATCTATCTATCGGGGGTAGTAACACTAGTAAATACTTGTACAACTGAATTTTATAAGTTTAGAAATTTCTGTAATTCTGACCATTAATATTTTGGAAAGATAAGAATTAAAGAAGCTGCATGGAATGTTAGAAGAGCAATGGATTTGGAGTTAAGAACCTTGACTTCAAAACTTGGTTCTGATATTGTCTAGCCATGTGACCAAATGCATTTCACTCCACCTACCTTGATTTCTATTCCCTCACTTATAAAATGAAAAAGACCAAATATCCAAGACCTATTTCAAAGGACTCTTGTGACAAAAACACTTTGTTAAGCAAGTTGCACAGTGGTTGAGTGCTGAACATATAATCAGGAATATCAAAATTCAAATGTGACCTCAGATTCTAGCATATGAACACAGTCAAGTCATATCCTCTTTTGAATCTCAGTTTCTCTTTTGAAAAAATGGAGCTATCAGTAAAACCTACCTCATAGAGTTATTGTGAGAATCAAATTTGATAACAGAAGCATAGGACTTTGTAAATGATAAGGCACTTTGCAAATTATACTGTTATTATTATTATTATAGAAATGTTATTTTTTCTAATTCCAAACACATACATGAATACATATATGCAATTACACATCAGGAATTGATATTGTTATTTAGTTCTTTCAATTATGTCCAACTCTCTTTAACTATTTGATTTTTTTTTTTTGACAGAGATGTGGGAATGGTTGCCATTTTCTTTTCCAGCTCATTTTACAGATGAGGAACTGAGACAAACAAGGTTAAGTGATTTGTCTAGCATCACACAGCTAGTACATGTCTGAGGATGGATTTAAATTCAGGAATCTGCATCTTCCTGGCTCCAGAGTCTATGTTCTATCCATTGAGTCATCTACTTTTCTTTAATACCCTCAAACTATTTGTTTATAACTAAAACAAAGATTTCTTCTTGTAGAGAGTGGGGAAAGGAAGTTTCAAAGCATAAGAGAGACTCTATGCAGTGTGAGTATGAGGGCAAATCTGTGTGAAATACCCATGTGGACACAAAGCAGGAAAAGAATCATCATGTAGGGCCCTAGAGAGCTATTGGTCTAGGTTTGTGGTATAGGTGGATAGGTGAGTCAGAATGCTAAGGACTAAATTTATAAGCTGAGTTAGGGAAAACAGCATCCAATTCTCAGTTCTCTCCCTGTGCAACCCTATGGGCACAACATAGACATGAGGAATCCAATAAATGACACTTGCTTGTGCTTCAATAGTTTTTTTGCTCACCCACTCTCCATTTTCATTCAGGTCTTGGAGCCATCAGCAACATACCAATGCCGGTAGGATTGCTATATTCCTGGCCCCTATTATCCTCAGTCATCTCTTGCCTCTTAATGCACACTATCGCTCAAAGGTGAGGCTGCAAAATCTCAAAGCCTGAATTAAGCACTGTGAATTTCTCCACCTTGGTTATTAGCAATCTTAAGCACAATTAGAATCTAACTGTCCTCACCCTGATTATTTTTGTGCCTATTCAGTCTCACAAATTGCCTGCACTTATTCTCGAAGGCGTCTCTGAGGATTGTCTGCTATTATATCTCAGCAACATTAAAAACAGCTTTTAATGGTGATTACAAATGTGGGATTCAACAGAGATGAAAGTGTATAATAGCACTGGAAAAAAGCCAGGAGCATCTGCTGCTCACACTTTACCTCCAACAGGTTGCTCATGTTTCTTCATTACCTGTCCTGTTGTTTTTGTTTAGCTTGGACCATGGAAAGAGAGTAAAAAGAAAATATCTTTGCCTAATACAGAAAACAAACTCTACTTTTGAGGGATATTCTTGAGATATTTTGGAATAAGGAAGTCCTTAAATTCTGGGATCTAAAGGTTCTTGACATATTTTTTTCTTGTCATGGACCTCTGGCAGTTTGGTGAGGCTAATAAATCCCTTCGCAGTATATTTTTAAATGCATGAAATTAATGTAATTACAAAGAATCTAATCATTTTAAAATTCAGTTTTATATATTAAATACAGCTAGATAATATGTATACTGTAGATATCTACATATAGATATACCTACTTATGATGAGCTCAGAATCCTCATATATATACTCTACTGAGTTCTATATCTATATCTATCTATATCAGCTATACCCATTTCTATCTGTATCTTTATCTGTATCTGTATCTGTAGCTCTATCTTTATCTCTATCTCTATCTATCTATCTATGTTTTACATGTTCACTCCTAAAACAACAATGTGAGGTAGATCAGGCAAGTGTTAACAATCATTTTACAGATGAGAAATTTGAGGCTCAATGAATATAAATGTCTTTATTGTGGTTAATCAGTTCATAAATTTCAAAATCAGAATTTGAACCCAGATATTCTGAGGCCAGAAAATATTTCGAATATATCACATTGTCTTTACATGTAATAAAGGAGCTGCATGACCTTGGGCAAGCCACTTAACCCCATTTGTCTTGCAAAAAACACAAAACAAAACCAAAAAAACAAATACACTTAATAAAGGAAGACACACTCTTGATCTCAAAAAAGATAAAAGATAAGAAACAAAATAAAAGGTTAGCAATAATTAAAGGCAGCTGGGTAGTTCATTGGATAGAACACTGAGTCTGGAGTCAGTAAGATCTGAGTTTAAACTTGTTTTTACTGGTTAAGTGACCCTTAGCAAGTCACATAATCTCTATTTGCCTTAATCCATTGGTGAAGGAAATGGTATCTTTATCAAGAAAACTCTATGGACAATATTGGTATTCTACGATCAATGAGGTCATAACGGGTTAGACATGACTGAACAACTGAAAAGCAACAAGAGACTCTTTGCCTTTGAAACAGAGGTTGCCCTGGGGGAAAATTGTGTGGGATCATCATTGTACCTGGTATTATGTTAGGAGCAATGTGTCATTAATTCCAATTTGTATATCTGAAAAGCCAAATTGAAAGGGTTAATTCAAAATATTTAAAGCTTGAAGAGTTACTATAAATCATCTATCCTAATCTCCTCCATGTTATGGAGATAAGCAACCTCAGATCCACACAGGTGAAATCATTTTACTATAGATTTGACACAGTGAATGGGAGAACTAGGATTAAAGTACAAATATCCTGGTCTTAATACATTCACTGGTGCTGTGCATTCTGAATTATTTCAGGACACAAACTAAAATGTTGATTACTAATTATGTACCCTGATAAGGATAATCCTTTTGTTTTTAACACACAATTCAGTGGTCCCTTTGCCATTGTCTACTGATCAATCCATACTTGCAATTTGGCAAATTTAAACATAACAGGGTTTCCATCTAGTAATACATATATATATATATATATATATATATATATATATATATATATATATATATAAATATATGAATGTGTGTGTGTGTGTGTGTTATCCCAACCAAAGCGACTTCATTCTTCTACCTAATAGTAATTAAAAATTTTTGATTTCCATGAACTTAAAGCTTCTTTTGTATTCACCTAAGCTCAACCTTTCTTTGGCCCATTTGTAGAATATATTGTAGTGTAAAGAGATCTGGATTATTTTTTCTCTTCAGTGTCTTTTTCAGCACCTAGAGCAATGCCTTTAATTAGTAGTTAATAAATGCATGACAAATTGTATTTGTGGAATTTTGTTTCTTCTATTTATATAAGTCAGTCTTTAATAATATTTATTTTTTCCTGTTAACATTTTATAATTTAATTGCTGAATAAGAACTGAAAAAAAAAGATTTAGCCTAGAATCCTGAATCCTCAACTTTTCAGCAACATGCCTTTGGACAAGAGGCAATTTCTTTGAGCAATAGTTTCCACATCCCAAAGTGGCAATAAGTGTAATCATGTTAGTTACTTCACAGGATTATTAGACATGTAGTTTCCTATTTATAAAACCTAGTAAAAAAGATAAAATAATGATGACAAAAACAATGGAAATGATAATGATGATGATAATAATGGTAATAATTTTCATTTTTTGATGATGTTCAAATAGAAAAGTTATTTTAAAAATTGCTATATTATTATTTGTCTTTCATATTTACTATTCTAAGGATGTTTGTATAGCTAATAAAATAATTTCCTTTGTATATTTAAATAGAAGTCAAGAATATAAGCTCATCTTCTATAGATTCTCTGAAAATAGCCTTATTACAGGTTCAGTAATAGACAGGGATGATATCTAATTCATCTTTTGCTCACATAATTTTGATTTTCTTTTGATTGATTTATTTTGAAACCATTTCATTCAGCATGGAGATTATAAATTTGCTTTAGCAAAATCAACCTAAAGCACTGATCTTAAGTTTTTATGAATAAATTTTATATCAGGACAATTGTGGGCAACACTTTGTTCTGTGCTAATTGTATGGTTATGAGTTGAATTCTCAAGGATGTCTAGAGGCCTATATTGGTTTTAGGAAGATTTGTTAAATGGAAGTCTGTAAAAAAAAGAGCTTCTATTCTAGCTAACACATCATTTCTTTCTAGGTATTTGGTAGACAATACATTTTTATAGCCTTATGTGATATGTAGCAAAGTTTCAATAATTTCCTTGAATAATCTCCATTAATTATTAAGCCTGGACTTCTTGAGGATATAGTTTCTGGTGGTAATCTTACAGTACTTATGTCACTTTTATATAGATTGTTTCAAAAATCAGTTCAGTTTTGAACTGTTAAAGCTCAAGGTACATGCTGTAGCCTTTATGTTAAATAGATGAATAAATTATGAACATGGAGTTGCTTATAGGTTTTATGGCAGTCAACAAAACTGAGTTAATGATATGTTGCTTTTAGGACAACATTTTTGATTTCTGTTTGTACCCCTGAGAATTTTTGTCGTATCCCTTTTGCTCCTCAGCCAATATATTATTGCAAATATGTGTAGATTTTTTGTGATGAATGCTGTGAATGTTTTATATAAACATTTAATTGGCCTATGTTTGAAGAAGTCACTATGATTCTCTTCTGTTGGCAATTGATAGATGAGACCTTCTGTTAAGGAAGCTTACATCTGAGTGGAAGATAGTAAACTGCTCTGCTCACATTTTCCATGTCAACGTAGCATTTGGACCAGTCAGTTTGGATTTTCTTTGACCCCTGGCTTTTTCAGTTTTACACAGAAGCTAGAACTTATTAATTTCTTTGACATATTTTTTCCATTGTTAGTTATTTTAGATGCTATCTATTTCTCAATGGATCCAATTTGTATTTTCATTATGTTGGACTTCCTTTGATTATGTAGATAATGGGAAATTTCTTATCTCCTTTCTCTTCAGGAATTCTTACTTCTAATTTCTTTATTTTTCAAATGTCTAGATTAAAATTTTTTCTTGATATGGAATTGATGATTTTTTTCTTTGTATTGTTGCTTTGATTTCTGTGTTCATATTACACAATGTCTTTCTACTTTTTGTGAAATACTGTGAAAATGTATTCAGCCATGATGACTAGAGTAGATGCCAGAATTTTTGAATTATTATGTTTTGGTGTAATGGCCCTTCAATTCAATTCAATAAATATTTATTAAGCACAAATTATGTACCAGTTTGTGGCACATCAGCGTGCTAAATTCTAAGGAGTTTGCAATCTAATGGGAAGGGTACCAGGGATTACTTGGGCCAAGGGCATTTTGTTCCCAGCTGAAGATAAAAAGTTACTTGATCAGCAAAAGTCTAGTTTCTGTCTTCTATAAAAGAAAACTTTGGGAAGAGTTTAGTGTTTCTCCCTTGAACCTTTCTATCAGAGGAGAGAGAAGACTGGGAAATTTGGGAAAGTATTGAGTGTACAAGACTGTTAAATAGTCTGATCTCTAGTGAACAGCTTATCTTGAAGTTGATACCAAGCAGACTTGCAGATGTAAAGTGGAGTCTAAATATGTTCATCTGACTTTTTCAAAGTCATTGGCAATATTACTGCCTATCTTCTCATCTATGTCATTGGAATGTATTCAGTAAATTTTTTCAATGATTTCTGTATTTCTGGCTTTAAATTTTAGTTTCTATTTGAGTTCATATTTCATTTCATCTAATCTAGTCTCAGATTGTATCTATTTATCTATCTGTCTGATTGCCCTAAACTTACAGGAAATATATTTTTATGTGACTTGTAGCTAAAGATACTACTGAAAAAAGAAATACAATGGTGAGATTTGTTTCCAATTTTGCTGTTATTGTACTGACCCAAAATGAAGGTATGTCGTTAGTCTAGTTTATGCATATTTATATTTTTCCAACTACGTTGGTTTGGTCCCATATGCACTGAAACATTCTCAGAATGAAGTGAACTGGCATTTTTGATGTGCTCTGATATATCTTGCCTTTCTGCAAAAACAAACAAACAAACAAACAAAACATAAAAGATACCACTTGTTCTGTTGTCTTTTATGTTAAGTTGATCATCATTTTATGCCTTTTTCATCACTTTCTTATTCAAACAGGAAATAAATTCATAATATTGGCCTGGGTTCTAATTTTATCAGTATGGTCACTGACAACCAAAGCCCAATGGATCAGCATTTCAGGGTTCCCTGAAAGTCTTATCAGTTACCATAGCAGTTGCAGAACACATTGCCTTGACTGAAATTTCTTGACTTTGCTCTCCTTCCTCTTCATGAATAATGCATTGGCCTTTGAGAGGGATATTGTAAATATTACTGATATTATTATTGTTATTTTCTCATCTCTTTATGTATTTCAGATAGCAATAGACCTGAGGTGAAATGCCATCCTACTTTCCTTTTTATTTGCTATGTATCATGCAATGTAAACTATTATAAATGTTGATAAAATTATTTTTTATAATTGAATAAATATATAGGAATATAAATTCATTCTTTGTTGCCTTAGTGACAACATCTTTAATATAACTCATGAAGTGGACAGAGTGAGGACGTTCATCTGAACCTCATCCTATTTCAAAATGATTTCAATATTTTTTCCTTCTAGGTTACTAAATTTTGAAGGTTTTTCATCACACATAGCTTGGAAATAATGAGCATTTCATGCTCATTTGATTTTCCTTGAAAATTTATGAATCAACATTTCATTTAGGCAACTATAGACAAAAATCTGCGTATATTAATGCCCTGATGGCACTGAAGTATATTTGTTGAGTTCTCAAGGATATTTTGAAGCCTATACTATTACTAGTCCTTCCATATTGAAGAGGACCATAACAACTAGCAAAATGATGGGTGATGGGCAACAGTTGCAGTGGAGTAAGTTGCACAATTATGTAATTATAGTGAAGGGCATACTGTGCAAGCATTCTTCTTATTTACCTATATCAGAATTGTTCCATCCATTCATAGGAAATATGACTATTGGAGACAGTCTGGCTGCTGTGGGAGTTTCTTGACCTTAAATTGATTTTATTTACTCCTATATCAGTGAGGCATCATGGTACATCATAAATTCTAGGTAAGCACCAGTATGTGACAGACATATGACGGATAACAGAATGTGACAAACTGGCACAAGCCAACCTGTCTCTTGATGGAATAATCATCAAGTTGACCTTTCCTCTCCATCTTTACTTGACTTTCCTTGGTTTCTCTACCTCCCTTATCAGTTAGGGATCCTGACATACCACCAAAGCTGGGTAAGTACCAGCATATCATATCTGGCAACTACTACTAGTCCTTCAGTATTAAAGAGGAATACACTGACCAACCAAGTGATGGCTTTGGGTAACAAAATGTGACCTATCTCTCACATTAATACAGTCTTTTCTCTCAGACCTTCCATCTTTGAATTTCTCATCAGTATAACATGATTGGCAAAATTTTTTAACCCTAGGAGAATGTTAGCTTGCCACTCATAGGTCTATACTACTCTGCTTTATTAGTGCATTAGCTAGAGCTCAAATTCACCAGGTAACACTGGAACCATGACACGTTTCAAGGCATGATCCCTCTCTCTTAGGGTTGACCCTCTTCCATGGCAGCCCTGCCCTTCACAAAGAAAAGGGAGCTCTTAGTGGTTTCTCTGGAAGCAGTTGCATTCCTTCATTGGACACCTCAAGGTGTCTGTTTCCCCCCATTCTAAATTATCCAATTCCCTTTTGATGACTGAGGGCAAAGAAGGCCATCCTGTCTCAGAATCAATTTGACCCATGTTCAAATACTATTCACATGGATGCTTTCTCCACTTCTGCCTTCAAAGTTCTGATCTTGATATGTAGCATAAAAATGTTGTTTTTTATGAAAGATTTTGGTATTCTTTTGCATAATTTCAGTCATTAAATCATCATGCTAGATATTTGCTGGATGTTAAATTTTTACAGCCTTTAGTGATGTAATGCATATTTTCTGCAATTTGTTACATAATCTGCATTGAATAATAAATTCAAACTCTTTAAGGATGAACTTTTTGTAATTTTGGATGATAAAATCTAATCCTGAATTGTCATCAAAAAGTCCTCTTAATCTGTAGGACAGAGTCATTTGTTTAACAGTTTTAAAAATTAAGTTTATGTAGATTTAATTCCTGAAGGAACATGTAATGATTGATGATGACTATAGTAAAGCTCTAGTGAGCTGTCATTTCATCAGTGTTATTATATCTTTCCTAGATATAGATTAGATCCATACATAGATAAACAGTTCATGAATAGCTTCATTAAAAAAATGGCGACTTCTGGCCAAAATGGTGGAGAGAAGCCAAGCACTGACATAAGGTCTCCTGGCTTCTCCTCAGAACCAATATGAATTAAACCTTTTAACATAATCTCCACCAACAAAAACATTTGGGAGATGATCATTTACTAACAAGGTCTGTCTCAGGCGAGCATGGGTGAGCAGAAGGGCAGAGAGCCAACACAGGGATGATAGTTAACCTGAGAACAGCTGTGGAAGCTTTGGCTGTGTGAATGGCAGGCAAGAGAGCTCCAGCAGGGCTGGAGGGGGAGTTCCAGCACAATAGGCAGGAGAGTAAGAGAGTGTGGCTAGACATTGATCTGCATAGCTGGTCTGGTCTGGAAGATTAGCTCCATATTTTCAGCAGAGGCCCTGTGTTTCCATTTGGGTCCCCTACTCCCTCCCTGTGGGAGAAAGTTACTCTTACCAGAACACGCACAGTAACAGCACCTCCAGCCCCCAGACTTAGGTGTGGTCAGCGGATCTCTTCAGTAGAATAAGGAGATTAACTATATAGCCTGGGTACCCAACACACATTGTTGGAAGATAGTCATATCCTACTGTCCCCCCACTTTCCCAGGTCTAGGGAGTGGGCCACAAATCAAGGTTCAGAAACACCAGAGAAAGTTTCTATCATACCCTACTAGCCAGCCCACTTGCAGTTCCTATGATCAGTCTGCAAAGCCTCTAGGAATATCAACACCAAATCAGTGAACTAGTCCCCCTTCAAAACAAGATCTTAGGAAAATGAAGAAAAGCCAGTGGAAAAGGAGGTCAGTTGAAAGCTACCTTGAAGTCAAAGATCTTAAATCAGAGAAATCTAGAACTTTTGAGGAGAATATGAATTGGTCTACAATCCAGAAAGACTTCTTCAAAGAGATCAGAAAGGATTTTAAAAATCAAATGGAAAAACTTGGAAAAGAAACTCAAGAGAAAATTAACACTTTCCAAGAGACAATTTACATCTTGAAACAAGAAAACACATCCTTTGAAAATACAATTGGACAAGTGCAAAAAAGAAAATAATTCTCTCAAAACCACAATTAGACAAATGGAAAACTTCAAAAATAGAATTGATCAATTGGAAAAGGAATTGCAAAAGGTAAATGAAGAAAATTTTTCTCTAAAAAAATGGAATCTATGGAAACTAATGACTTCTTGACACAATGACAATCTGTTAAAAAACCCCAAAAAATAGTAAAAAAATGAAGAAAATGAAAAATACCTCAGTGACAAAACCACTCAACTAGAGAATAGATCAGAAGAGACAACTTAAGAAACATTGGGCTCCTTGAAAACATTGAGGATTAAAAAAAATGGCATAAATATTTCAGGATTTAATGATGAAAAATTGCCTTCATATCATAAAACCGGAGGACAAAATTAGTTATGGAAATAATATATTGATCCCCTCCAGAAATATATCCAAAAATCAAAACACAAAAGAATATTATGGTCAAATTGTAGAGCTATCATATAGAAAGAGAAAATCCTCCAAGCAGCCAGAAAGAAACAATTTAGATACCAAGGAGCCACAGTAAGGTTTACACAGGACCTGGTTGCATCAACATTAAGGGATTGAAGGACTTGGAATGTGATATTATGAAGAGCAAGGGAGCTTAGATTGCAGTCAAGAATTCAGAATCTGTCAAAATTGAGCCTTCTCTTACAGAGGAAAAGATAGAAACTTAATGAAATAGAAGACTTCCAACTTTTCCTGATGAAAAGACCAGAACTAAATAGAAAATTTGGACTTCAAGCAGGAGACTCAAGAGACACATGAAAAGCTTAAAAAGGGAAAAGATTTTTTTCTACTATCCAATAAGATAAAACTGACTATATCCCCACCTGAGAGAAAGATTCTCATAACTCTTGAGAAATATAATTGCATTAGAGAGAATATACTTAGTCAGAAGTAATGGACACTCATGAATTATTATAACTCTGATATGATTTAAAAACAATATCTTGTTAAAAACAGGAGGGGGAACAATAAAGAGATGGGAGATTGGAAGAAATTGAATGGGGTAAAGCACATTACATGAAGAGGTACAAAGGACCTACTGCAATAGAGAGGAAAGAGGTAGGAGGTGAGAATCTCCTGAATCTTATTCTCATCAGATTTTGCTCAAAGAAGAATGAACATACACACACTCAGTTAAGTTAAGAAACTTATCTTTCAAGTATGAAAAGGAGAAAGGGAGAGGAGGTGAAAAAAATAGGAACTAACAGAAGGAAGGGAAAGAAGAAGGGGCAAAGGGAAAGGGGAAATAAAGGGGGGGATTGGATGTGAGGGGGCAAAAAATTGAAGGAGGTGGTATTTAGAAGTAAAATACCAGGGAATATGGATAAAGTGAAAAAAGGGGAAAATACAGAGGGAAGAGAACATGAAGGGCAAGAAAGAGGTGGTAATTATAACTCTGAATGTGAATGAGATGAACTTTCCCATAAAACATAAGAAAATAGCAAAGTGGATTAAAAACCAGAATCCTAAATTATACTGCTAACAAGAAACTCATTTGAAGCAGAGAGTTACACATAGAGTAAAGGTAAAAGGTTAGAACAAAATATAATTTGCTTCAGTTGAAATGAAAAAGGCAGGGGTAGCAACCTTTATTTCAGACAAAAGAGCTACAAAAATAAATCTTACTAAAATTGATAAGGAAAGAAACTACATCTTCTTAAAAAGTACCATAGACAATGAAGCAATTTCAATACTAAATGTATTTGCACCAAGTAGTATAGCATCCAAATTCTTCTTCTTCTTCTTTTTTTTTTATTTTGCAAGGCAGATTGGGTTAAGTGGCTTGCCCAAGGCTACACAGCTAGGCAATTATTAAGTGTCTGAGGCCAGATTTGAACTCAGGTACTCCTGACTCCAAGGTCAGTGCTCTATCCACTAGGCCATCTAGACACCCACAGGAAAAGTTTTAGAGGAGAAGCTGAATGAGTTACAGGAAGACATGGAAAGCAAATCTCTACTGGTGAGAGACCTCAATATCCCTTTCTAAGATTTAGATAAACCTAACCATAATATAAACAGGAGGGAAGTTAAGGAGATAAATAGAATATTAGAAAACCTAGACATGGTAGACCTTTGAAGAATAGGGATAAACTTTTTTTTTTCTGTAGTACATGGCACTTACAGAAAAATTGACTATTTACTAGGGTATAAAAACCTTATAATAAAATGCAGAAGGGCAGACATAGTGAATACTTCCTTCTCAAATCATAATGTAATAAAAATCATGTGCAGTAATGGGCCATGGAGAGAGAGAACTAAAACTAATTGGAAACTAAATAACCTCATTTTAAAGGATGAGTGGATCAAACAATAAATTATAGAATTAATGATTTTATCATAGATAATGACAATAATGAGGCCACATATCAAAAATTATGGGATACAGCCAAGGCAGTTATTAGGAGATATATTATAACTTTAAATGCTCACATGAATAAAGTGGAGACAGAGGAACTCAATAAACAAAGCATGTAACTAAAAAAATTAGAGAAAGAACAAATTAAAACCCCCCCAATTAAATACTAGGTAAGAAATTATAAAATTAAAGGAGAAATTAATAAAATCAAAAGCAAGAAAATTATTTAACTAATAAATAAAACCGAGTTGGTTTTGTGAACATAAATGTTTTTTTGTATTTAATATTTATTCTCATTTTGTCCAAAGGTTTTTTATGCATTAATAAATTATTCTTGTTTAAGAGTAAGCAAGATACCCCCTCCCCCCAAAAATGTAGACTCCCTTGTGTGATAAAGTAAAGGTGAGAGAAAAAAATTAAAATAAAAAAAATGATAGTAATAATTGTAGGTATGGCCAGGTGGTGCAATGGATGGAACACCAGCCCTGGAGCCAGGAGCATCCCGAGCCCATATCTGGCTCTGTACACCCAACAATCACCCAGTCATGTGAAGTGCAAGCCACTCCAACCCCACTGCCCTGCAAAAAACAAAAAAAAGAAAAAAAAAAGACCCAAAATAAAATAAAATAAAATAGTAATAACAGTAGGGGTGGCTGGGTGGCAGGCAGAGCATTGGCTCTTGAGCCAGGAGCACCCGGGTCCAAATCCAGCCTCAGACACCCAACGATCATCCTGCTATGCAGCCCCAGGCAGGCCACCCAGCCCCATTTTCCCTGCACCCCAATAATTATAATAATAATAAAAAATGTGCTTTAGTCTTTGTTCCAACACCACCAACTCTACTGCAGGTGGATCACATTCTTTATGATAAGTCCATCGCAAAAGTTACTTCCATATTTTTCCACCGTTGCCATTGCTGATCGCAACTCCCTCCTTTCATATTTCTCCACTACCATGTACTATATTTTCTCTCTCCTTTCACTCTGACTTTGCTGTAGGGTTGCTGAGTGGCACAGCAGACAGGTCCCTGGCCCTGGGGCCAAGAGGCCCTGAGCCCCCATACCACTCCTTAGGCCCAGCATCCACCTGGCCCTATGGTCCCGGACAGGCCATCCAATCCCAGCCCCTTGCAAGAAGTAAAAAAGAAAATGTGTTATATCCGACCACTCTCCCCCCATGGTCCACCCTCTCCTCCATCACTCACATCCCACCCTTTCCCCCTGTCTGCCCCCCTCCTTCTTACTCCAGATGCCTATACCCCATTGAGTATATATGCTGTTTCCTCTCCTAGCCAGCTCTGATGAGAGTGAAGATTGCCTCATTCCCCCTTGCCTCCCCCCTTCCATATCATTGCAATAGCTCATTGTAATAAAGAAAAATATTATTATATGAAATATCTTGGCCTATTCCCCCCTCTCCTTTTTCTTTCTCCCATTACATTTCCCTTTTTTCTATTGACTCCAGTTTTACACCATATTTTATCTTCAAATTCAGCTTTCTCCTGTTCAACTATAAAAGCTTCTTCTACCTCCTCTATTAACTGAGAAGGTTCATATAAGTATTATCAGTGTCATTTTTCTATGCAGGAATACATGCAGTTCATCATCATTAAGTCCCTCATATTTTCCTCTTCTCCTCCAATCTCTATGCTTCACCTGAGTCCTGTATTTGACGATCAAACATGTTTAGCTCTGGCCATTCCAACAGGAACATTTGAAATTCCCCTGATTCATTGAAAGTCCATCTTTTTCCCTGGAAGAGGACATTCAATTTTGCTGGGAAGTTGAGTCTCGGTTGCATTCTAAACTCTTTTGTCTTCTGGTATATTATATTCCAAGCCCTATGAGCTTTTAATGTAGTTGTTGCTTAGTCCTGTGTGATCCTGACTGCAGTTCCACCATATTTGAATTGTGTCCTTCTGGAGGCTTGTAATATTTTCTCTTTGACTTGGGAGTTCTGGAACTTGGCTATAATATTCCTAGGGGTTGGTTTTTTGGGATCTCTTTCTTGGGGGGGGATTAGTGGATTCTCTCCACTTCTATTTTGCCCTCTGCTTCTAGGATGACAGGACAATTTTCCTGTAGTGATCCTTTGAAAATGATGTCAAGGCTCTTTTCTTGATCATGACTTTCAGGTATTCCAATAATTTTTAAATTATCTTTTCTAAATCTGTTTTCCATATCAGTTGTTTTTTCAATGAGATGTTTCAAATTTTCTTCTAATTTTTCATTTTTTTGGTTTTGAAGTATTGAATCCTGATTTCTCATTAATTCATTAATCTTCCCGAGTTGTATTCTTTGTCTGAAGGATTTGTTTTCCTCAGAGAGTTTTCTTATCTCTTTTTCCATCTGGCCAATTTTGCTTTTCAAAGCATTTTTCTCCTCAATAACTTTTTGAACTGTTTTATCCATTTGACCTAAGCTGGTTTTTAGCATGCTATTTTCTTCAGTATTTTTTTGGATTTCCTTGACTAAGCTGCTGACTTCATTTTTCATGTTTTTCTTGCATCTTTCTCATTTCTTTCCCCAGTTTTTCTTCTAACTCCCTCATTTGATTTTCAAAGTCATTTTTGAGCTCTGTCATAGCCTGAGTCCAATTTCTGTTATTCTTGGAGTCTTTAGATGCAGGAGCTTGTGCTTCTTCATCTTTAGACTGAGTGTTTTGATCCTTCTTGGGCTCATATGGAAAAATATTTCTCAATGGTGTTCCTATTTTTTCTCTGCTTGCTCATTTTCCCAGCCTAAGTCTGTTTTGGGGGTGCTTCTTGAGATTTTGGGACACTCCCACAAGGATCTCAGTGTGTGAGGCTCTTTCCTCCCTCCTGGTCTATGAATGACCATATGTGCCCCCCTCTGCCATGGGGCTGAGGGGGGGTGCTGTTCTATGGGGGGGGCCCTAGACTGCGATCAGGATCTGAATGTGGTCAGAGCCCCAGAGTCCTGTTCCAGGGGCAGAGGACAGACCTCTGCAGTCTTTCTCTTCACTTCCCTCCCTAGGTTCAATGGGTTCATGCC
This sequence comes from Macrotis lagotis, assembly GCF_037893015.1. Classification (NCBI taxonomy): domain Eukaryota; kingdom Metazoa; phylum Chordata; class Mammalia; order Peramelemorphia; family Peramelidae; genus Macrotis; species Macrotis lagotis. Next base: position 168,195,745 of record NC_133660.1, read on the forward strand.
CTGGGGCTCCTACTTACGGCTCTGCCTGCCTGGTGTTTTTTTCCTGCCTTGGCCATGCTGCTTGCTGTGTGCCCTGAGGGCTAGGCTTCACATGCTCTCTTTGGCACAGGTCCCCCAGTTGTTGTGCTCGGTGCTCCCTGGGGCATAGGCCAGGAAACTCCCCTAATGCTGTGAGCCCTGGCTCCCAGCACCCTGGGGCTTCCTCCAGGAGGCTGACGTTTATTCACTCTGGTAGACCACTGCTCTGGTGGGCTGCCACTCCAACCCTGGGGAGCAGAGCCTTTCTGCTCTTTTCCAGGCTACCTTGAGTAGGAGAAGTGACTCACTTGGTCCCTCTGTGGGTTCTGCCTCTCAAAAATTTAGTTAGCGTCCTTAGTTTAGAAGTTTTATGAGAGAGCGCCTAAGATGTGATCCTCTCTTCTCACCATCTTGGCTCTACCCTCTTATTAACATAAATTAATAAAATAGATAAACATTAGGTTAATTTGATTTAAAAAAATAGAAAGAAGAAACCCAAATTGCTAGCATCACAAATGAAAAAGGTGAACTCACCACCAATGAGGAGGAAATTAAAGTAATAATATGGGTTTATTTTGCCCAACTATGCCAATAAATTTGATAATCTAAGTGAAATGTATTATATTTACAAAAATATAAGTTTCTCAGATTAAATGAAGAGGAAATTAAATACCTAAATAACTCTACCTCAGAAAAAGAAATTCTACAATCCATTATTAAATTCCCTAACAAAAGATCTCCAGGGCCAGATGGATTCACAAGTGAACTCTACCAAACATTTAAGAAATAAACTCTTTGGAAAAATAGATGAAGATGTAACTCTGTCTGTCTCTTACTATGACACCAATATGGTGAAGATACCTAAACCAGGAAGTCATTATATTGAAAGGTAATTATAGACCAAAAATCTTAAATAAAACCTTAGCAAAGTGATTATAGCAAGTTATCACTAGGATAATACACTATGACCAAGCAGGATTCATCTCAGGAATGCAGGATTGGTTCAATATTAAGAAAGTTGATAATATAATTGACAATATCAATAATAAACTAAACAAATCATATGATTATCTCAATAGATGCTGAAAAAAGCTTTTGACAAAATACAGTACCCATTCCTACTAAAAACCCTAATAGTATAGGAATAAATGAATTATTTCTTAGAATGATAAGCAGTATCTATCTGAAACCATCAACAAGCATTATATACAATGGGGATAAGCTAGAGCCATTCCCAGTAAGATGAGGAGTGACAAAGGGTGCCCATTATCACCACTACTATTCATTATTTTATTCAAAATGTTAGCTTTAGCAAAAAGAGAAGAAAAAGAAATTGAAGGAATGAGAATAGGGAAGGAGAAGACAAAACTCTCATTCTTTACAGATGACAGGATGGTATAGCTAGAGAATCCTAAAAAAACCATCTCAAAAACTATTAGGAAACAATTAGCAACTTTAGCAAAGTTGCAGGATATAAAATAAACCTCATAAATTATATTATAAACATCAATCATCAAAACTGTTTGGTATTGGTTATGAAATAGAGTGGTGGATCAGTGGAGTAGACTAGGTGAAAAAGGAGATAGCAGGAAATGATTATCTGTTGTTTGATAAACCTAAAGAGTCCAACTTCTGGTTAAGAACTCTCTCTTCAGTAAAAACTGTTGGAAAAATTAGTATGGCAGAAACTTGGATTAGACCAACATCTCACACCCTATACCAAGACAAGTCAAAATGGGTATGGGTTTTAGACATAAAAGATAATATTATAAGCAAACTAGGAGATCAAGGAATAGTTTACCTATCAGATCTATGGAAAGGGAAGCTGTTTATGACCACAGAAGAGATGGAGAACATCATTAAAACAAACTAGGTAATTTTGATTACATTAAATTAAAAAGCTTTTGCACAGATAAAACCACTGTAACCAAGATCAAAAGAAATGTAGTAAATCGGGAAACAATTTTTAGAAGTAGTATTTCTGATAAAGGACTCATTTCTAAAATATATAGGGAACTGAGTCAAATTTATAAAACATAAGACCTTCCCTAAGTGACAAATGGTCAAATGATATTCAAAGGAAATTTACAGATGAGAAAATCAAAGTTATCCCTAGTTGTATGAAAATTGCTCTAAATCATTAGTGATTGGAGAAATGCAAATTAAAGCATCTCTGAAGTACTGCCTTACACCTTTCAGATTGGCTAGTATGACCAGAAAGGACAATGATCAGTGTTGGAAGGGATGTGAAAAATCTGGGACACTAATACATTGTTGGTTGTTGTGAACTGCTCCAACCTTTATGGAGAGCAATTTCAAATTATGGTCAAAGGGTAATAAAAATGTACATACCCTTTGATCCAGTCTAAATCCTGAAGAGATCATGAAAAAGTGTAAAAACTTCAATTGGACAAAAATATCATAGCAGTTCTGTTTGTGGTAGCAAAGAATTGGAAATTGAGTGAATGTCCATCAATTGTCTAGAGGCTGTGGTATATGTATGTCAAGAAACATTATTATTCTATTAGAAGCCAGGAGGGATGGGAATTCAGAGAAGCCTGGAAGGACTTGCATGAACTGATGCTGAGTGAGATGACCAGAACCAGAAGAACATTGTACATCACAACAGCAACATGGGGGGTGATATTCAACCCTAATGGCCTTGCTCATTTCATCTGTGCAATCAGGGACAATTTTAGGGTATCTATGATGGAGAATGCTCTCTGTATCTAAAGAAAGAATTTTGGAGTTTAAGCAAAGACCAGACCTTCAATATTAAAAAATTTGTCTTATGTCCTATGTAATTTTGCTATTTCCTATACTTTATTTTTTTCTCAAGTATTTGATTTTTCTCTCAACACATTCAATTTTGATCAATGAATTGCATGCAAACAATGTCAAAATTATCAGACTGCCTTCTCTCGGGGTGGGGTGGGGGATGGAAGGAAGATTAAGGGGAAAATCATAAAATTCAATACACTACAAAATGATAGGTAGAGACTACTATTAGATATATTATATATTAAATATATATATATATATATATATATATATATATATATATATATATATATATTATGGACTATGTTATCCCCATCCAGAGGAAGAAAAACAACAACACACACACACACACACACACACACACACACTATATGTATTTATATACATATATGTATGTATAATTGGAAAACAAAATATTTATATTAAAAAAATTGGCAAATTGTCAATAATTATCACTGACTTCCTCTTCCCCAAATAGTTTCCAACACCTGTTGAACCAGCTATGAACTACTAGAACCTTTGCTTGTAGCAAATTTATTCCTCAGAAGAGTTCAGTAGAAGAAATAAAATTAAATAATGTAGATGATTTGTATGTGGATTGTATGGGACTGTGTGTGTGCATGTGTGTGTGTGTGCGCATGTGTGTGCACATGAACACTTACACACATATAGTACTAAATTGTTGTGAAAGCCTGATGATATATACAAATATATGTAAGTTTAAAGAAATAGTGCAAAAGTTGACTTAAAGCTTAATGTCAAAAAACAAAACAAACAAACTAAAGCCTTGGCTATTGGTTTCATCATTTCCTGACAAATATAGGGAGAAAAAAATGGAAGCACCATCATATTTTTTATGCTTGGGTCTAAAGATCACTGCTGACAGCAGCATAGATTCTGTTGATAAGATTCATGATTAAACCATAGGTTTTGTCTTTATCCATATATAATATAAATTAAATACAAAATTGTTTCCTGGGCAGGGCACACAAATTGGGCAACACTGACTTTAAGAAGTGATATTTGAACTGATCCTTGAAGGGAGCTAGGAATTACAAGAGGCAGTGTTGAGGTAATATGTATTTTAGGAATGAGAGGACAGACTGTACAAAGACACAGAGATGGAAGGTGAAGGATCACATTTAGGAAGCAGGAAGTAGGTCAATTTAACTGGAATATACAGTAAAAGAGAAAGAGTAATGTGAAGTTACTTGTGGAAAAATAAGTTGGAATCACATGGAAAAGGTCTATCAGTCCTCCAGAGAAAATTTGATATTTTATTTAAGAGTTGATAGGAGTCACTTCTTCCATTTAGGTGAAACACTTCTCTAGAAGAAAAAATTCTCTCCTTTAGAGAGAAAACCTGCCTGTACATGTCAACAACATTGTGAAATAGACAACCTTGATGGAAGCAGCTCATCCCAGCAGTTCAGTGAGCTAGGACAACTGTATTAGCCTGGCTATGGACTATGGTATCCCCTTCCAGAGGAAGAAAAACAAAACACACGCACAAAACAACCCTTCAGAAGGTGATGAACATTTTGTAAAAAACGTATCTTTTATGTATCTCTTTCCCTTAATCCTAATTCCTCAAACTGAAAATAACTAATCTGTAAACATGTTTATCAGAACTTGTATGTACAATGCTAACCTGACTGTTCCCTGCTGAGAGGAGGCAGGTGGAATGGGAGGATGGAAAGAAATTTAGTAATTTAAAAATATGCATGTGCATATGGTTGAAAATAAAAAAAAATCATTTTTAAAAAAAGAGAGAGAATGAGAGAGAATCTGTCATTCAGATAGGTTTCTTAGAGGTACTGGATATGTTTACCACACATCTCTTGAGGCCCTGCTTTCCCCAAAGATTTGACAGGATGCAAGGGAATGCCCGCTTGGCAGATTGCATTTGTGAAGAATTCTGCACAACCTTTTCCTTCTCCACTTCTACTTTAATTCAACAGAGTTTGCTTCAGATGCAGTTTCAGCCATGCTTCCAGTTCTAACGCTATGAGAAATACTTTAGGATTTGGTTGAAGTAATAAGTAAGTGACATATAGTTTATGAAAATGATTATACTCCATGATCATAAGTTTTTATAAGACACTTAAGTATGAATTAAGTGAATTAAGTTGGTTCTCTTTCCTTTCAGAAAGTTGCATGCTTTTATACAAAAGAAGAAGACCCAGAAGTCTTCCCTCAGACCAAAAATATTTGAGATTAAATTAAAACTTTCAAAGTACACAGGAATGGCTCTGTGATCTAATTGTTATTCTATTGGCAGAAAAAGGCAATCAGAACCATATGCAAGAATTGAGTATTACTGGAACTCCAGAAATAGCTATGGAATAATTAAAATCTAGAGGTAAAATCCTAACTTAATTCCTCTTTCCATTAATTTGCCTGTCTGATTTAACTGGCAACTAGCATTTGGCCAGTCAGCAGAAATTTTAATTGTTTGATGGTCATCTTAATACTGATTTGTGACCTAACAGTTGATCTAGTGAGTTGGAAAGAGCACAGTTTTGGAAATGTGCCTTATTTCTTTTCTCTCCTCATATTTCTTCAATTCAACTAAGTTCTAAGTGGTAGTCTCAGAATGTAAAGTTTCTGTCCTTTCAGAAATAGTTAACAGCATTTTGCAAATTTCTTAGATTGCTCTTAGTGTTTATCTATCCACAAACAGTCTATGACAGGTTGTATATATCTATTCATGTCCATATAGAAAACTCTCAGTGTTAAACCTTACCCATGCAGCTCATCTATCTATAGAATATTTATTAAATTGAAGGGTCACTTGGAAGGAAATAAACATTTACTCAAATGAAATGACTGAAAAATGTTGACTCAGAAAAGTAAAAGGAGAGTCACAACTAATTTTAAAGTCAAGTGATTTAAAGAGGTTATAAGCATTTTCTTTTTATAAATGTCAAAGCATCTGCATAACAAAATCATTTGGTTCTATATCTTTTGGTTATGAAATTATAATAGTAAATTGATAATAGGAATTATCTAAATAATCATTTGGGAATAACAACTAATATCAGGGAAATTATGCTCCTTGTAAGATGGACTTTTCTGGCCAAAACTGTGAAGTCAGTAACACTTAATGAATCTTCTTTACTAGCATTTTTTGGCATCTCCATTCTTACTATCAATATTACTTTGCTTTATTAGTTCACTGCTCTCAGTACTTGTGTTACATACTTATTTGTGGTCCTTTAATATAAAGTCTTCTTAGGTCTTTGTGAGTGAGGATTGATTCACTTTTTAAACATATCTCCCTAAGCTTTACATGTTAAGCATTCCTTTTTTTTTAAGGTTTTTGCCATGGGGTTAAGTGGCTTGCCCAAATTATTAAGTGTCTGAGGCTGGATTTGAACTCAGGTATTCCTGATTCCAGGGCTGGTGCTCTATCCATTGCGCCACCTAGCTGCCCCATGTTAAGCATTCTTTCAAGAAAAAAATTGTAGAATAGGGTTCTTAAAATGTTAGAGCACTGCCTTGGAGTCAGGAGGATGAGAGTTTGAATCCAACCTCATAGATAAGTGACAGTTATTAGCTGTATGACCTTGGGCAAATCACTTCACCCTGACTGCCTCATATCCAGTGCCATCTCCAGTCATTCTGATTCATATCTGGACATGGGACCTAGATGGTTCTGGAGAAGAAAGTGAGACTGGTAAGAATTAGCAGAGCATTTCCCTCACTCATATCCTCTTCACATGCTTGTCATGTTATGGTCTTCTTTGTGAACAAAGGACAAGCATCATGAATTAAAAAATGATAACTGCAGCTATGTTTATTTGGTTTCCCTTATAATCATACAATTTTATATTATATATTTAAAAGTATCATTCTGAGGAGTTCATATACTTCAGCATCCTGCCTAAGAGGTCTATACTACCTGAAAAACTGAAGAATCTCTTGAGTAGAGTATCATTATGATATGAATCATCATTAGAATCATATAATATGTCACAAATATCTTCAAAATACATAATAAGGACTTGAAATGTTAATTTCTATCTTATTATAAGGGGATTACAGAGTACTAACAGTAGTGTGCATAAAGACACATGGGAAAAACATATTGATGGGAAGGAATGGCTAAGAGCTATGAATTCTTTGCACCATCATCCATTAATTTCCTGTGTACCCTTCAGAGAATCACTCAACCTCTCTGTTACTGTTCCCTCCTTGGTCAATGGGCCATTGCTGGGGAAAATATAAAACATTTGAAAAACACTATGTGAATACAGAGTCCTATATGTGCTTAAAAGCTCAAGCCCATCAGTTTTGGTAGATCTACATTCATCAGAGAAACTGCCTAGAAGCATCCTACATTTCCCACTCTCCCTGGAACACTACTGAACTTTATTTAGAATGATAGTGTAATGAGAAATTCTCCTTTCATCTAAACTTTGAATGAGGAGGGAAGAACATGAAAGAGAGTAGTTACCTTTCTTTAGCTAGAATACCTTCCCAAGATACATGAACTCCCATCTCTCCATTCTTTGGGCTATTTCCTCTCACCAATATAATAGGTTATTCTTATAATACATTCTTCCCATTTGTTCAGAAAACAGACACTTATGTAACTTTTAAGTCTAATAAACTAATATAATACACAGCCTTAAGCAAATGGCTGCAGTTTCCATCGACTTGGTGATTTATAACTAGATGCCATTACATACGAAATGGAAGCACCTCAGCATTTTCTTCAGTCATGTAACTTCTTTTCCGCTTCCTCTTTTCCACCTCATGAAAAGGTTGAAAGCTTAAGTAGTCGTGATGGGAGACACTTTGCACTGTGTACACTTAATCCCTGCTTTAGCTTCATACTCTTCTGAGAAATATAAAAATGAGCTCAAGATTTACTGTAGGGAATACAAATTTTCATTTGAAAAAGATTGCATTTTTACAGTTTTTATATTTTCATCAATATTCAGGAATTTTAAAAGGGGGTGACAGCAGAAATAAAAGTCAGTAGAAGTGAAAGCTTTATAATAAAATAATACTATTCTGAAGCCTTTGATTTGAAGGCATATCATTCATTGTATAGCCAAAGAGCAATAATATTCTAGTTTATAGTACTTTTTATTGGGTCTTACATTTGTTTGCTGTCTAACTTATTCTCAGGCAGTTCCTGTAACTCTTTTAGGTCACTCTGCTGCTATTGTTCACTCATTCGATTACTTTGCAAGTGAGTCCAATGACTACAGTATTGTTTCACAGGCATGATTCCTTGAAATTCTCAGTTACCAGCAAAAAGTGAATAGCTAATATGTCATGGTGTGCTGTAGTGGGAAGAGTGTTTGATTTGAAGTCAGAAGATCTAAGTTCAGATCCTGGTTTTGTTACTTCATAGTCTTGGGTACCCTATCTCTCTGGGCCTCAGTTCTGCATCTTTGAAAAGAGGGTTTAGATTAGAACATTAGATTAGATATTCTAATTCTAAAATTGATGATCTTAGATGCCATCTATTTCATCTGTCCTTTGAGATAACCTCCCTTCCCATTGAATACATACAGTCTATAACTGCTCATGGGTTATCACAGTAGTACTCCAGTTAATTTTGCTATTTCACTCCTTAAAATTTATTCTTTGTCCCAAATAACAATACTTTATACATCAGTGGTTTTTAACTAGGTGTCCATGAATTTAAAAAAAATGATAATTATAATTTCATTATTGTAATTTCATTTATGATAATTGTACTTTATTGTGACTGGATTCTTTTGTGATCCTATATATTTCAATTTATGCTTTTTAAAATTGTTGTTAAAAGGAGTCTATAGATCAAAATGATCATAATACATAAAGAAATGATCACAAACCCTTGCTGTAGTGGAGAAAAAAGTAACTTCAGAGTCAGGATGAGCAGGGTTTGAGTCCTGCCTCAGAGATATTACTTAATTTCTTAGGACTTCAAATACTTCTCTAGCTTTCAGAATATTCTCATATCTGCACAGGTTAATAGAGTTATTTCACCAGAATACAAATTAAAGGCAATAGAGGAAAAGGGAATTCCAATAAAAAAATGGAAAGAGCCTATTATTCTAATGTGGTTGACTATTTCTATTTAGACAAACTAAGATTTGATAGGATTGGTCTATTGACCAAGGAAGGGGAAAGAGAGAATGTGATTATTATCAAGACTTTGAACATAATTTTTCTGAGAATCTAGAGCAAAAGGTTAAAGTAAGGACATGGAGAAAGTAAACTCTTCATAAGGGGAGACTCTTGAGACACCCTGTCTAGGAGTTGATTTGTCTATGTTCCAAATTTGGAGAATGAAGAGGTAGTGGTATTTATTTATGTTAAAGCAGGACAATTGGTAAGAAGATGGCATGTTCATTTGGGAGTTACATATGGTATGATTGGGACCCACTTAAAAATATTATGCTATGGTGGGAAAGTGACAAATAAGAATAGGGGTAGGGTGGATGTACAGAGAACCACCTATAGAAATGAAGTGGCCCGAACCTTCAAGGAATGTTTTCTGGTCTGGACAGCAAGGCAGTTAATGAAAATATATCTTGATGAAAAGAGTAGCAGCACCTTCTACTCTTGTATATCTCTCATTTTTTAAGAAACTTTCTTATATCAAAACAAAATCTACTTCTGTGACCTCCTATCTTGAATATTTGAAGATAACTATCATTATACCCCTAAAATTTTCTTTTGCAGCATAATCATCCCTGTTTACTCTGGAATGAATGAGATTCTTCACAGCTCTGATCTTCCTCTGTTTTATAAGTGACTCTTCAAACATCTAGTCCCAAGGACTGAACAAACACCCCCACATAGGTTCTGACTAAATCAGAGCTCAGAGATGCAATCTCCTCCAATAACCTGGATACTATGTCTCTTTTAATTCAGCCTAAGAATGCATTAACTTTATTTTAGCTCTAATATCATACCACTCATGATTTTGCAGTCCACTAAAACTCACAAATCTTTGAATTCAATGACTTCACTTTAAAACTGGGGATATTGAGACTCAGAGAGTCTCAATTTGATTAGATTCAAATCTACCTCTCAACACTACACACCCAAGTAAAAGATAGAGATTTTTTTTTAGTTTTTTTTCCCCCCGGAAGGCAAAGCTGGGGGGGGGGGGATAAGTGGTTTGCCCAAGGCCACACAGCTAGGTAATTATTAACTGTCTGAGGTCGGATTGGAACTCAGGTACTCCTGACTCCAGGGCTAGTGCTCTTTCCACTGTGCCACCTAGCCACCCCTAAAGATAGAGATTTTAAAAGTCTGGATTTTCTACCTTTCATTTTGTTCTTTCAGGTTCTACTTATCATATACTACATTGATATATGTTATTCTTGCCTCCCCTCCACCCCACCCCTCACCCCAACATATTTGATATTAAAAGCAAAAGATGTTAAGGTTCTGGCTACCACTGAGTTCCACCAGAATCCCTGCACTCAGATGAATCTTTGGACCATAGACTCACAAAGCAATAAGAGAGCTTTTGTTCAGGTATGTATTCCTATCTTTCTCCAAGGTCTCTGGTATATTCCAGTGTTCCTTATCCCTAGACCAAAATACAATCCTGCTTCATCTCTTGATTCTTTCATAAGTCTCTTGCATTTCCAGAATCTCTAACATCTGTCACATAGCATTATGTGGTGAGTAGATTTTTCAATGTCCCACTTTCAGAATAAGCTTAGGTTACTCTGTTTATGTTAAATACCCAGAGGCCATTCCCTTCCTTGCATTGCTTGTTTTTTCTGACACCTCAACGGTTCAGAAAATTGCATGGAATCGAATTTCATGGTTTGGGAGATTTGAACCAAGTTGCTTTTGGCAAGCTTTACACTTGTTACTCGATTGCCAGTATATAAAAAAAAGTCATTTTTTCCTGGTATCCCAAATTTTCTTCTGTTGACTTAATATCGTGAGAAGACGATAATTGCTATCTTTCTCCCCTTACCAAACCACTTTGCTCAAGTTTTCTAGTAGCATTCATGTTCCTGCCCCTCATAGTGATTTTTCCTTAGTCTCTTTCTGTTCTTTGACCAATTCTTTCTATCCTATTTCGTTTGCCTAAATGGAATTTCCTCATTGCATTGTTATAGCTTCATTTAGTGGAGTTGCCTATCCGCCACTAATCCTTTAACTTGTATTTTGCCCCCCCCCCTTCAGAGGATATTTGACTCAAGAAAAACATGAGGATAAACATCTGGGATCATATCCCTTAAGACTGAGACATTTTATGCTCCTGTCAATGAAGGATTTTTTTCAAAAGTCCTTTTTTCTTCTTTTTACTGTTCTCCTGGAAAGCCATCCTTGACTCCCAAATGACTGGCAGAATCAAATGATAATGACAAAGCATGGGATCGATTAACAGTTGTTCACCTGTCTATGGATTACAAACTTCTTCCTCAAATCACTTTAAATTCTGAATCTAATATATTAGTCTAATATATTTGTCACAGGAGGGAACTGAGACTTGAAGAGATTGAGCGATTTGTCCGTTCATAGACAGTAAAGGACAAATTTGGGATTCAAACACAGTTTCCTGATTTCAGTGCCAGACTTGCTTCAATTTTCTACTTTTCTAAATGTCTCCAATGACTGAGTCACGGTTCATGGCTTTCTCTGCAGGAGAGCAGTTTGCTCTAATTTGGCAGGGGATACATACATGGGGAATATGTGTGACCAGGGAACATCTATGACTCACTTCTCTCATGATGCAAGGCTTCATGTGGCTTTTGTTGAGCCTTTTCCCCACTGTGTTTTGCTTTCTGCTGAGTCTGCTCCCTGCTGGTACTGTAGCTCATCATATTTTTGCTACAACTTGTTTTGATCTCTGGATGTGGCATTTTTGCTACTCCCAATTTCACTCTTTATGCTAATTAAGGAGTTCCTACTGTTACCACCACATGGACTTCAATTGGAGGTCTTACCTGAGGTATCATTTATATCTCATAAGAGGAATTGATTTGACCATTTCTCTGCTGGCAAAGAGCCTATGTTTTAGATCTTTTAATGGTGAAGGTAGATTATTCATAGAACCTCAGGCATTTATGTTCTTTTGGAAGATAGAAAACATATACACATATACACCAGAAAACCCCTTCCCTTCAATAATAGCCTTAATCTAACTTTTTCCTTCAATGATTCTTTGCAATACTAACATATCTAAAATGGAGATCCCAAATGAATTTCCACATTGTAGCATCTTGGCAGGCCCACCAATCAAATAAGAGCCTTCCAAAATAAAAGGACTTTCCATATTTTAGTATGATGTATGTTTGGATACCCTCAAAATATGACTAATGAACCCCTTCTGATACTTTTGTTTTTATGAGTAATCTAGAGAATGCAAGTAATTAAAAACAAAATATTTGTATTTTTTTGTTCAACTTGGCCCCTTAGTCCAATGCTGTATCTAACACTGAACCAACATAATAGCATTGCTTCCTGGTTCTTGACAGAGATATTTGAATCCACTTGCTAAAAACATCTCCCTGATCAGTTCAACTTTTATGTGGTCAAACTTGGAAGGATGATCTTGAGTGTTCTCATCTGCTTTTTTCAACAGATCCCCTTTCATTTGTCTGATCTTATTCTTCAAAGGTTAGTATCCCTTTTCACTTTTGCTAACCAAATGGTACTAAATATCTGGATGTTGGAGAACAAATGCCTTTACCTTATTTGTTACTTTTTCCCTTTTTACCATCCATCTTAACTCTCTGGATTTGCCTGAGTCTCTGAAATGACTGATAATTAGTAAACTTTCATCTTAAATATTTTACTTCCTCACTTCTTTCATCTTTTGATGATCTGGTTCACTTGACACTGCTTCTTTGATTATTCTCCCTTTTACTATTTGTTCCAATACTTGTGTTTTTCTGCAACAAAGCTCATATCTTTCCATATTTCCTTCTAAGCTGCTTGGAAAAGTTGACTGTATCTCAGGTCCCTATTACCTCTCTCTCCTTATTCTCTTCTCAACTCAGTGCAATCTGGCTTCTTATCTTTTTACTTAATTGAAACTGTTCTCTTTGGTTATGCATTATTTCTTAATTATCAGATCTTAAGACTTCTCATTACTGCTAATCATCTTTTTTGGGTCTACTCTCTTGGTTCTTCTCCTTACTATAGATTGTTTTGTCTCCTTTGATGGATCTTCATCATTATAATGACTTAATTATAGGTGTCTTCCAAAGTCTGCCCCCTTTCCTTTTTCCCCTTTTGTGCTCTCACTTGGTATTAGCATCAAATCCATTAGGTTCAATTATCATTTCTATGTAGCTGATTTCCAGCTCTATATATCCAGCCCTAGTTTTACTTCTGAGTTTTAATCATTGCTCTCCCAAAGCTTAATGGATATTTTGAATTATGTTTCACAGGCATTTCAAACTTAGCATGTCAAAAACAAAGTTCAAATCCTCCCTTCTTTTGAACTCTTTATTCACTGTCCACATAGTTTCTGAAGTTCACATATTCAACATACCCTCTTTGATATTTATACTTAATTCATATATTTAATAAGTTGACAAGTTGTGACATTGCTATATTGAATAGAGCACTGGGTCTAGAGTCAGGAATACACGAGTTCAAATCCAACCTCAAACAGTTATTAGATATGTGATCCTGAACAAGTCACTTAATCTCTATCTGTCTCTGTCTCAATTTTATCAACTGTAAATAACACCTCTCTCTCATGGTTGTTATAAGGATCAAATGAGTTATATGTAAAGCACTTAACATGGTGCCTAGTACCAATCCATAAATCTTTTCCCCTTCCCCCTTTTATAACTTTCCTCTCCTCTTGTATAGAAATTACTCTAGTTCAGTGACTCATCATCTCTTTCTTAGACTGTTACAGCAATCTTGCCTCAAATTCTCCCTTTTCTATTCTATGTACAGATGCCAAAGTAACTTTCTTTTTATAAAATTCTTTAAAAAATTTTTTATTTATTTAAAGCAATGGGGTTAAGTGACTTCTCCAAGGTCATACAACTAGGCAAATATTAAATGTCTGAGGATGGATTTGAACTCAGATACTCCTGAATCCATGACCAGTGCTTTATACACTGTACCACCTAGTTGCCCCTATAAATTAATTTCCTAAAGTGTAGGTCTTAATTTACTCTTTTGCTCAAAAAACTGCAGTGGTTTCCCATTACCTGGTAAATTATAAAGCACTGTGTTTGGAATTTAAAGCTGTATACAACCTGACCCCTTCTACCTGTCACAAGAGAAATTCAGCAAAGATAGACTGAGGCACATTTTCTCCAAGCAAGAAAAATGGTTTATTAACAGAGTACAAACCTATTAATAAAAGGATCAAAAACCTGTCTTGATTTATGCCAAAGGCACACAGATAGAAATTTAACTCATTTTTTTATGGGGGTAAGGACAACACGATTGGTTACATAGCTGAAGCATGGAGAGCAATATGATTGATTGGAAATTGGAAATGTGGGGCTAACAATAGTGTTTCTCCACTTCACTTCTCTGACTAAAAAATGTTCATTTTTTGAGTCCACCTGTTCAAGTTAAAAGATAAAGGGTCAGGTTTTTTGGATAGCAAATCAGATATCCTTGCAGGATAGCTTGGTGGTATAAAATATACTGTCAGAATTCCTTGTGTCCAATAACATCCCTCAAAGATAGCAAATTTCCTTCAGATGAGAATATGACAATGACAAACAAAAGAATTAAATTTCAAAACTTAACTTGTTGCGGACTAGCTGAATTATTGTACTAAGTTCAGAGTCAAAGAACCATGGCATAGGCAGCTACAAGACAAGCTCAATTAGCTATAAATAGAATCTATGAAAATGAAACAGACTCAATTTAATATTCTCCCTGCCTTTCTAGTTTTCCTGGACATTATTGCCCTTGAACAGATTGCTCACTTGCATCCTATGTCTTGCCTTTGCACTAACTGACCCCTATACCTGGAATGTTCTTTTAGTGACTCTTGACAGTCCCACTCTTTTTCTTTTCAAGACTCAGTTCTGATGCTATGTTTTGCAGACATTCAATGTCTTTCCAGTAATGTGATTCTTCCTCTAAAAAGGTTAGTTTCTTTATAATTGATAAGTATCATATGTGTACCTATTTACGTCCATAATGTTTTCTCCACTTAATTATAATGATAGTAAAATGGTCATAAAGTGAAACAAAGCTTGTCAGATCTTTGACATTTATTATCTCATTTGGTACTCATAGGCTCTGTCAGGTAGATATTATCAATCTCCATTTTCCAGTTGAGTGTACTAAAAATTACTTGCCCAGGGTTACCATTGCTATGTAAGCTTCTGGAGGAAGGGTGGTGTGTGTTTGTGTTAATGTGTGTGTATGTATGTGTTTTGTTAATATGTGTGTATGTATATGTGTGTATATGTTCATTTTGCCCTTTAACTGTATTTCCAGAGCTTCGCCCAGTGACTGGTACTGACTGAGCTTGTTGAACTAAATCTGTTAAAGAAAAATCCACAAAAGAATTCATAGCTTCCTGTTATTTGGATCTATGTACCTGTCACAAGTCTCAGTCTAAAAATGTTAGGAACTCCTTATTTTAAACATTTATGAGATTCTAGACCCTTTCATGGTATTTTGCCAAATAAACTTCATAGAAAGTGTGCAGAACTAGGATTATTATTTTAGCATCAGTCTTCTAATATCCTTTGAGTCTCTATTGTAAATTAAGGAGGAATTGAGAACAAAAAAGACAAGGAGTGCTTCTGGGAGATATCATTCTCAACTCCACTCTTTGCTCCAAATTTTATAAATATGCACACATCCATATACACACATCTATATACCAATGGGTATGCATGAATACATGAAAACATAGTCACACATATAGACATGCATATATGTATATATTCATATGCACAGATAGTCAAAAGTTCAATTGGCTTTGACCCTTCCATAGAAAGATATTTTAGATATCTTGACTACTTTCTGATAGTACAAAGGTAAATTCCAAATGGTGAAATTTCAATTTCTATAGTAGGAGAGTATGGTAGCTATCTAGAGGCATATGAGAACTCATTAAATTCCATCACTTATGTAAGTAGCATATTTTATAAATGCATATTTTGTCTATGCAAAAAAGTGTATTCTGTCCCTTCTTTGAAAGATACCTTTTATTTCTGGAGCAACTGATCCTCTCACTATTTGAGTTAGAATGCAATTTTTCCCTTCTCCATACTCCAAGATAAATATACCATTCTTAATAGGTTTGATTTAAAAATTAATGGAGTAAAGGAGTAAACAATACATTTCACTCTACTTGCTTGTCCAAGGTTCAATAAATATAAGTTCATTCCACTAACCTGAACAAGACGGTTTTATTGCTTAGAATATACAATACAGCCCACCCTTCCCTTTCATCCCCACCAGATTTGTCTTTTCCTTTTTCTATTTATGAAGACTATATATTTTCTTAGTTTTACAACCATAAGCATGAGGGACCTTTTTTCTTTTTAGTTCTTTCTACCATAAATAACCCTCCATTCCCTTTCTTCTCTCTCTCTCTCTCTCTCTCTCTCTCTCTCTCTCTCTCTCTCTCTTTCTCATCCTACTTTCATCAATAAACATCTATTTCTAGAAGCATGTTATTTACTTGTTACTATACCACAGAAATTCCCTTGATTTATGCTTTAGTTTTTATTTGAGCAGTATTTTAGAATCAGTAGCACTTTGGAGAACAGACTTTCAGACAATTACCAGATTTTAGAAAACTATATCACTGCGATATAATGTCCTTTTGAGCTATGATGAATGTGGGGAAGCTGCTATCAGAAAGTGGTCATTAAGTTCATGACATATATTTAAAAAATTAGGAAAAACCTAAAAGATAACAGAGATGGATGAGCAGTAAAAACTGGAAAAATGAAAGCAAAAAAGGTAAGGAAACTGAAGCCATGAATCACATCTCACTATGCTAGACAATGGGGCTACAAAAATGACTCGAAAAAAAGTCTCTGCCCTGGGGAAGTTTTCTCCTTAATAGTTTAGGGTATAGGGTATAGAAAAGGTATAGTGTACAAAAAATAATTATCAGGAAATGTATAATGCGCAAAAACTTATCAGAAAAGGTATAGCATGCAAAAAAGGAATTATCAGGAAAGGTATAGTGTGTAAAATAATTTATCAGGAAGGCTATAGTGTGCAAAAAAATTATCAAGAAAGACTTCTCATAGGAAACAAATATATAACTTGAGTCATCAAATAAACTATGGATTCAAAGACGTGGGGATGAGAAGATAATTAATTTGAGGGACAGGGTATAACGAAATTATGGAAGCATGAAAGAACGTGCCAGGTTTGGGAACTACAAATGGTCAAGTTTGTCTGGTACATGCTTGTTGTACACAAATTAGAATGATATGCAGTAAATCATGGAAGATGTTCTGAAGGCCATATGAAGGAATTTTATTCTACTGGCAATAGAGTCACTGAAAATTCTTGAGCAGGTACATAGTCAAACATGGCCTTTAGGAAGACTATTTTGATAACTATGTGGGAGAAGAGATCCAAGTAGGAGGTTTTACAAAAAGGCAGTTGAGAGATGTGGAGGCCCTGAACTAGGGTGGTAGCCATGTATGGTAAGTACAAAGAGTGGGTTTGATCTAAGAGATGATTACAAATAATGATCTTGTGCTTCCTCCTGATCAAGGCAGTTATAAGAAATAAGATAATGAATGGATATTGCCATATGCCAAGACCAGTCATGCTTTGGGAGGATAATGATGATGGGAATTGTCTTACTTCTGATGGATGAAATGTGCAGAATGAGACACACATTTTTGTACATGGCCAATATTATCATCTGTTTTTTTTTTAGGTTTTTTTGCAAGGCAAATGGGGTTAAATGGCTTGCCCAAGGCCACACAGCTAGGGAATTATTAAGTGTCTGAAACCGGATTTGAACCTAGGTACTCCTGACTCCAGGGCCGGTGCTTTATCCACTGCACCACCTAGCTGCCCCTATCATTTGTTTTTTGCCTTACTATGCACTAGGTGGCATAGTGGATAGAGTAGCAGATCTGGAGTCAGAAAGACTCCACAACAGAAAGTACAGATATAGATTCAGACTTTTCCAAGCTATGTGACAATGGGTAAGTCACTGAACCCTGTTTGTCTCAGTTTCCTCATCTGTAAACTGTCCCAGAGAAAGAAATGGCAAATCACTCCAGCATCTTTGGCAAGAAAGTGCCCAAATGTGATCACAAAGCCTGAAAATTACTAAAACCAAGACAGCTAGTTGGCACTGAACTTGAAATCCAGGAGAGTCATCTTCATCAGCTCAAATCTGGTTTCAGACACTAGCTGTGTAACCTGTGACAAGTCACAAGCCACTATTGTGTCATTGCCATGAAAAATCCCAAAATGGAGACATGAAAAAAGTCAGACCCAACTCACCAACAAGAAAGTTCATTCTTTAAAAAAATACTATATGTATATATGTGATGTTTTACATTTACAAAGCATTTGATTTTTTAATATAAATATAATTTTTACAAGTGTAAAACATCACATATATACATATAGTATATATACATATATTGAACATGTATGACACCAGGCAAGTCACTTAAAGTATCTGGGCCTTAGTTTCCATCTGCAAAATGATAGAGTCAAACTGGAACTCTACAATTTCTTTCAGCTCTAAAATGATGAGTGTGAATCAAGTGTAGGAAAATATGCTAAATATAGAAATCTAGAAGAACCTAACATGATGTCTGAAAAAACAGCAAATAAGAATTAGTCACCATGCAACCAACATGTAGTAATTGGCATATATTTTGGCAAGAAATCATGTTAAATGGAAGAAGACTATGCAGTTTTGGGAATAGTAAGAAAAAGATATAAACAATAGCAGAATGTTAGGGATTTAATAAGAGATAAAGGATTTGAGTTCAGACTTGACACCAGGAAGGAGGATAGGGATAATGAAGTCAATTTGTCACAAAGCAATAGGAGAGGAAAGATGACCCACCAGAGATCACTTGGACCACCCATGTTTCTATAATATTCTGCCATTTTCCAAATGTTGAATGCTGTACTTTGGATCAGCACTTTTGTCCTGGTTTAATGCTACATATTGTAGTTCCTGACCCAGATCATCTTTATCCGCAAGATGTTTTTAATGCTTACAATTAAATGGGGTCCTGATGATGGAGTGATTCATGTCAAATAGGAAAAACAAAACCAGACTCACATGGAGAGTACATCTGACTGAAAGCATTCTGTTCTGGGCTTCTGGAGAAATCCATTTAACAGTACAATTTTTCATGGCTCTGCATTCTCTAGTCTTCATAAGTACCACTTACCATCTTATACTGAGTGAAAGAAAACCTTGAGGGCATTGTTTTCCTAAGTTTAGAAGAAAGCTTTTGGAATCCTGAAATCTCAGTGAATAGCTATACATTTTAGAAATACCGACCTCAGGCCTTTTTGAATAGAAGTGGTCTTTGTTTATGAAATAACTACCATATGGCATTGTTAAAGACAGAAGACTTATAAGTAAGAAGGAAGAGGAAGTTGTGAATTTATAAATTAGGGCTCTATTTATAATTGTATTTATTTGCATTAAGAAAGAGATTGACTAAAGTCAGCAAACTAAAATGTATATGATTTTCTAAAAGCTCTCATAAATCTATAAGTCATGTGTCAGCCAGCATTTTTATGTGTTGAAAAGGAATTATTCAATTCAATAAATGTTAAATAAGGACCTGCTCTGAACCAGGTGCACAGTTTGGTGCTAGAGTTGTAAAGACAAAAAAATCACATTTCTGTCTACTGATCTAATCCATTCTACTTATTATTCCTCTAATGTAATCAGAGCAAAGATGATTGAATATAATTTTATGAGGAAAAGTGCTTCCATTTGAGGAAATCTCTCTTGAAGAGGTCATAGTACTTAGACAAAACTAGGAAAAACAACAGAAGCTATTTAGTTCAAGTCCATTATTTTACTCACAAGGAGGCTCCAAAAAGTTGAAATATTTGCTCAAAATAACAGGTAGCACGTGACAGAGCCAGTCTTCTTATTTTAAACCTTACTCTTTTTCTGTTGCACCACACTGCCTGCCTCAGATAATACCTGAGCTTGGACTAGAAAGAAGATGAAGATTGATAGTCTCAAAGGATGAAAGAGCACATGACACACATGTCTCCAGGGTCACATAAATGTATAGGGTTCAGAGATTGAATAGAAATAGTTCAGAATCCAGTTTGACTAGAACAGAGTTTATTATGAGAAAATTATGGGGCAAAAGCCTGGGAAGTGAGGTTGGAACTAGAATGTGAAGGGTATAGAATGTCAAACTAAGGGTTTATATTTTGATCTAAAAATAATAAGGAACTTCTGGTGGTTTTTGAGCAAGTGACAAGATGAACTGACCTTTGCCTGTGTAAGATCATTTTGAAAACTGTATGGATGAGGTAGGAGATTGGGGATTCTGGAAACAATGACACTGATATGAAGGCTATTATATTTGTCAAGGTGAGAGGTGAAGAGTTAAGGGATGGAATAAAGGTGGTAGCCAAGAGAGTGGAGAGGAGATGAATGTAAAGAGGTATTGAGGAAGTATAATTGACAGAAGATGTCAAAGGAATGGATATGAGAAGTGAGGGAAAAGACAGGGTGAAGTCAAGTTTAAGAGCCTAGGTGATTAGGAAAAAATGTTCTAAAAAGAAACATGGAATTTAAAGAGAGACAGATTTTAGAGAGAATATGTTACTTTGGATAGGCAATGTTTGATAAGACTGTGGTGCACCAGGTGGAGATTTCTGCTAAGCAAATGGCTATGAGTAATTGTAATTTAAGGGAGAAATTGGTATACAGATTTGGAAATCATCTACATAAATCGATGAGAAGCTATGAGAGGGGAATATCCAAGGAGGATTTATAGAGTGAAGAAAAGAGACACAGGAAAGATCAAATCCAAGCTTAGATTTAAAAACTTGGATGAAGATCTAGGAAAGGAAACCAGAAAGTAGTCATCAGGTAGGATATATAGAACTAGAAGAGAACAGAACCACAGCAAGCAAGAAAGAAAATAATATTTAGGAAAAGGGATGATCACCAATGACAGAAGTAATAAATTTTGATATAATACAATGCACATTTATTAAGTGTGCCAAGAACAAAACAGGTCAATTAGGATGAAGATTGTGCAAAACCGATCTTTGGCATCATTTGAAAAAGTTTTCAGAGTGGGAGCAAGGAGGGAGATTAGGAACCAGATTGCAATGATATGAAATGTGAGTGACTAATGCATATCTGGAGGCAGTGAAGGTAGATGACTTTGTATCTTGGCAGGGAGGGGTTGATGACTTTGTAACTTGGCAGTGAGAATATGATGAGGTTTGGTCTTCATTTTCAAAGAAAACCATGACATCAGTGAGGTGATGCCATGACAAGCAAGTAAATTGAATTTGAATGGGGGGGGTGCTGTGCTAAGTCACCAGTCTCACTTTCTCTTCTAGAGAGATCCATATCTGGATACAATGACCAGATATGGATCAAGATGGACCCAGGATTAAGAGACTTACCCAAAGTTACCCAGGTAATAACTGTGTAATAAGGTCAGATTTAAACTCTGGTTCTCCAGATTTCAGGGCTGGTACTCTATCCACTGCACCATCTAGCTGCTCCTCAGTGGATAAAGTATCAGCAGCAAGGGTATAATCATTTAGAGGATGGATGGGTCAAGTGATGTTTTAAATATGAAAGAGATCTGGGCTTTTGGTAAGCAATAAGGAAGGTAGCAAACTAGAGACTGAAGAGGAGAATGTTAAAGAGGAAGAAAGAATGAGCAACATATAAAAGGAGTAAGCTGTGAGAAGCAATGATTGGGAAGGAGATGAGGTCAAAAGTACTAGTAGAAGGGTTAGCTTTGGCAAGAAGAAGAAGAACCACTTGTCAGAAACACTGGGGAAAAGGCAAATAGGGGATTTTGTGGAAAAAATAGAAGCGAAGAGATGAAACTTGAAAGAAATGATCATTTCTCTCTCATAGTAATAATCAGTTATTGAATTAGGACCAGGACTTTTTCAGAATATACTGCATTCATCCTCTGAAGCAAAGGACTGATGATAACAGGATTAACATGTATTCAATCTGGTATTGTTACCTCACCCAACCCTATTAGGTGACACAGTAGATAGAGCACTATTTTAGGGTGTCACCTAATAGAGTTGGGTGCAGGGGATTAGAGCACTGGTTCTGGAGTCAGGCGGATGAGAATTTGAATCTGGCCTGAGATACTTGACACTAACTAGCTATGTGACCCTGAGCAAGCCACTTAACCCTGATTGCCTTGTGTCCAGGGCCATCTCCAATCATTCCTATTCCTATCTAGCCACTGGACCCAGATGGCCCTGGGGGAGAAAGTGAGCTTAGTTTAGCACAGCACTGCCTCACTCAAATTCATTTCACATGCTTGTCATGGCATCACCTCCCTGATGTCATGGTCTTCTTCAACAACAAAGGGTAAACATTATTATTAGATTTCTCCTGAGACTAAAGATGATTTGGAGGTAAATGACAATCAAATTTACATCCCTCAACTTCTCATTAGAATAGGTCCACCTCTCATTGTAATATTTATTCTCTTTCATTACTCAGAGTTCATTGCCACCCTCAGGAACACCCAATCTTGCAAGGGCATATAAACACTGAGTGGTTTCAGTCTTTGGCATTTTAGAGTGTCACTGACCCATTTTATTGTAAAATGCTGACATTATTAATAAAATTATTAATTACCCAGAAATTATGTCTCTCAAATTTTGTAAATGTCACAAACTCATCATAATTGGTTTATGTTTGCTTGGTAAAGTAGGAAGTGAAGTTTTTTGTAAAGGGTAGAGTGAAAAGAAGATTTAGAATTTTACTATGAGACAAAAATGAAGCAAATCAGGATAAGAAAAAGGATTTCTATGCTCCCATGAAGATCCAGTTCAAGTTAGATAATCTGAATTTGTAGTGGACCTAGGTGTCACAATGCTCAACCTTCCACAGTGTTCAGCATCCTGGGAACAGATGAATTGGCCTCTTAATGGAGAAAAGTTCTCTGGGATGTATGCTGGAGTGAAAGGAGATGGAGGTATAATGGAAACTTGAATGTCATGATAATCTCATAGTAAGTTTTAGGATTAATGAAGAAGAAGAGTTAGAAAGAAAGGAACTTGTGATCAGAGAGGCATGCTTCAAAATCTCACTTTACAATGGTACAGTTTTTAGAAATGAGAAACCTAAATTATGACTGGTCCTTTGGAAGACTGTTGCAGAGTGAAGATTTAGATCATGGATATTGAAGAAATTGATAAAGGAAGAGACCAGGATGTTGCACTGCAAAGTGATGAGCATGTATTAAAGTCCCCTCAATTTAGGACAGAGATAATATTTGACAGGAAAATTTTTAAGCCAGATACAGAACTGGACACCAGTTGCAAAGCCCTTTGAAGGTAGGCATTGCCCCTCCACAAGTAAGCCTTAGCCACATGATCCCTACTTTATACTTCTACATGTGTGCCTGACCAGACATGCTCTCTACATATTCATTCCTCCATGTGTATGCCATGACATTATCCACAATGCTACTTTCATACCATTTTTGCCCCTATTTTCTTCTTTTATATAATTGATCCATGTATATTATCCAGTCTAAAGCCTCAGTATGATTCTCTGACATCTAGTTTACTGTCTCTTCTTTTTTCATAGAAATAATAATTGAGTTTAAAACCATCCTATCCACAGCTATTCTTGCCCTCATACTTGGTGATTTCAATAAATAATTGATGTTTACTTGAACATGCTGGTCTCCAAATTCATTGCCCTTCTCAATTTTAATGATCTATATCTTCATTCCAGTCATCACTGAGATCTTAGATAACTGAGACAACTGAGATTACTCATGCCTATGCCATCTTAATGATCTTGAGCACACTGATAATAATCTCCTAAATTACATCTTTATTTCTGCTTCATTCCTTCTAACCCTATTCCATTACTTTATTTTTGGTATACTCCCTTTGATCCCTTTATTTTTTCATCCTTGTCAATGCTTTTCTTGGGAAACTGATGTCCTAAAATCTGAATGATTATCCCCTAGGGATATATCCTCAGTCCTCTTTCCTCTTTTTATGTACTTTTACTCCCTTATGTTCTCACCTAAGTATTATGTCTATGTAAATGACTTCCAAGTCTATATAACCAACACTAATCTCTCCTAATCAATAGTCCTTCCTTTTAAACTGATTTCTGGATATGTCTATGATATAGTGGAAAGAGTTTGGATTTGGAGTTAGAAGGTCTAGGTTGAAATTCTGATTCTTGGAATTGTCTGTGGCTTTGGACAAGATATATTACCTTTCTGATACTATATCTTGCCTCATTTGTATGTGAAATGATGCAGTTGGATTAAATTCCCTTCCAATTATAAATCTAAATTCCTTTAGAATTTCTCAGAGACACCTGAAACTCAGCAAGTCCAAAGTGGAACTTATTGTCTTCTCCTGTACCCTGGCCCAAGTCACTAAATTTCTGTTAAGGGATCCACTACCCTCTCATTCAGATTCAGAACTTCATTATCATCCTTGTTTCTTTTCTCTTTACCCAAATATACATTCTGGTGCCAGGTCTAATTGATTCCACCTCCACAATATCTTTCAACTCTGTCCCTTTCTTTTTGTTCAAAGATTCAACACACTAGTTCAGGACCCTGTCATTTCTCACCAGTACTATTATAATAATATCCTAATAGGTCTCCTTGCTCCCAGTCACTTTCTCTCTCTAATCCATTTTACATCTGCCAAAATAATCTCCACAAAGCACACTCTTGCTCCTATTCAGTGGTTCCCCATTGTACATTGCATGACATTCCACCTCAACCCAATATTTAATTTTCCTTCCCCATACTTAATTCATACAACCACTCTTCACAAAATCTATATTCCAGTCAAACTGAACTTCTGAAGTTCCCTGAACTTCCTACTCCATCTCTTCCCTGGATGCTTTTGTGGCTGTCTCCCATGCTTGGAGTCTACCACTTCCTCATGTTTGTTTCCCTATGATTTCCTCTTTTTTTCAAGATACTTCTCAGGAACAAAGTAAATCTTTCCCTCATAATATTTTTTTCTAGTAGTTAGCCTTTTGTCCTGCATCAGCTTGTTTTATATTTATTTATATGCTTGTATCTCCATCACCTTCAGGGGAAGGTAAGCATCTTGAGAGTAGGCACTACTTTGTTTTCACACAATGCATTGTATCTGAGGCATATAAGAAACATTTGGTGAATTGTATTGAAAGGATTTTTCATTTGTTTCTGCTTGATCCTGATAGATGAATTATGTTTGTCCTGTGGGGAAGAGTAAAGAGATAAAGCCAAGTTGCTACCATGTACCCTGTGGGTAAGGATTCCCTTGGATGCTCCTGCTGCTCTAAGGAATAGGTTAAATGAGGGGTGACTGATTGCACCCAAATTTCTGCCAAGTATTTAAGCAAGCCAGTAGGGAGCAGGAAGGAAGGTGGCTTGCTGGTCTATGAAAATCAGCCTAAATCTGATGATTAGAGAAATCTGGAAAAAGTAGATGTTATAGTCTGAAAATAATTGGAATCCATAAAGAAGGGAACTCAGTTGCTTCTGTGGTCAATCTTGCTAGTTCTCCTCCTTTTTCAAGGACATATTGTGATGTGTGGGAAGGTCCAAGTTTCTATCAGATTTTTGCTACTTCAGTACTGACGCACTGCCCAGGCAAGAATCCTGAAAATATATAATGATTATAGAAGTGGTCATGTATAGCCTAGAATGTGCTCGTTTAGCTGATTTCTGTTGCTAGTTCTCATGGTAGACATCATGTAGAAGGTTATTGGAAAATAAGAGATGCAGTTGAAATTAACTCCATTCCCCCTGGAGAGGTAACCCCTGTTCATGCAGAAAAGAGAAGGTTTTTGTGGTGAGGTGATGGTGTCGGATACCTAAAATATATTTCAGCATCTTAAAAGATCTGTGATACCATTGGTGTTATTGTCCATTCAGTATCATAGATCAGATTTCCTTTTCTGAGAGAGCATAGGACAGTGGACAGAACAAGGGACTTGAATTCAGCAAAACTTCATTGGCTTCAGGTACTGGCTAGCTGTGTGACCTAGGGCAAAACATGAAAATTTTCTATGCTTCTGATTCCTCATATGTAAACTGAGAGTTTTGAGTTAATTAAATTAAATATGCTCTAATGTCAGTAGTTGTGTTTCATATATTTACAATGGCAGAAGCAAACAATCACAGGCTGATCAACTTGTTTATGAATCTTTCTGAGCTTTGCTGGGCTAGTCCTCAGACAACAGGGATACAGTACGTCCCTTGGTCCATACTAGAAGCAATTTCAATTTGGAGGAAGAGTCAGAGATTGCTTTTTATTGGCATAGTTTTTAAAAACTATGTCTCATCTCCAGATCACAATGAGAGAGCCAGATAAAAAGTGTTGTACTGGAAGGGACATAGAATCTGGCATTTTAAAAATTGTGGTTTAATACAAAAGCAGAAGAAGCAGGGTGCCTAAGCCAGGAGTTAGTAATCATTAGTGATGAGATGTTTGACAATCAAAATGGCTCTTTTTAAATATAATTTTTACTGTTTTGGCAAATTGTTTCCAATTCATTCTGATGTTTATCTTAATACCACTGCAGGTACTGATAGGACAAGGCAATCTTCACCACAAAAACCTTCTCTTTTCTGCATGAACAGGGGTTACCTCTCCAGGGGGAATGGAGCTAATTTCAACTGCATCTCTTATTTTCCAATAACCTTCTACATTAAAAAAAAATTCACAACTTCATTTTCTCTCCCTATCTGGAAACCATAGAAACCAAAGTGAAAGTATAGCCAAGAAATTCGTCACTGGGCTATCTCGAGCTGATCTCCATGGAAACATTTCACTTTTTCTTGAAATGAAAGATCTTCCAATCAGACACATGACCATAGCTGATGGGTATCTGACATACATAACCAGAAAAATAATGAACGAAATGTACATTTTATTAGTCAACCTCTTCCATGCAGCATATCTAGATCATAATTTAATATTGCCACATAAACAAGAAAATGCAAAAGGTTGAATTATCAACTTCTTGTAAAGAAAAAAGAAATTTAAGGAAATTTTAATATAATGCTAAATTTCCAGCTGGGACTGTTTTTCTGTGTTATAACAATATTTGGCTTTTATTAATATAGCTTTCTATTGCAGATGACATTGTCTGAACATGTAACTTGCAAGCATGTTGTGTACAAAAGGTCATTCAAACAGATTGGTTGTTTAAAATGTAAAACACTTCCCCCACCCCCCAAATGATGTCTCAAATTATTGTTTTGCTTCTGAATTAGCTCAAATTATCCTTAATAATATTGTTGTTAAACAAAAGGATTTCCATCTTCCATTTTGGGAGACTATAAATACATTTCCCCTCGTCCTCTGGTCTTTATTTTCTGAGCAACCCAACAGGGCGGCAAAGAATTCTGTTGAAGTTATGTATGACTGATGTTGGGGAGGGGGAAAGCATTTTTTCTTATTCACTAAATATTAAATTCAAAAATTCAATGACCACCGACAAGATGGTCACTATATTACGTACACACTCAATAGTATTGATATAACTGGACATCAATATCCTTTCTACTCTCTTCAATGTCAGTTTCTTAATTTAAAAAAAATACTGTGTGTACTCTGTTTACACTATTTGCAGTGTTTACTATTTATCCTCTGACATCACTCTGTCAGGAAGTGCCAGGTTGACTACTCTACCCTCAGAATCTGTCAACAAACATTATTACGTACCTATTATTTGCAAGAGATTGGACTAATTACTGAGTGGGGATACAAAGAAAGTCAAAAGACAGTCTAGCTCATAGTCTAATAAGAGGAAAAAAACATGCACTCATTATGTACAAATAAGCTATATAGGGGATAAATTGAGGATGTCTCAGAGGGAAGACACTAGTGTTAGGGAGGCTGTCAGGTCTTTATAAATGTATCTATGAACAAAGAACTTCCTCTTCAGCCTGTGATTAGCTGACCAAAACCATATCTATGTATGGTTATCAGTTAGTCTCCCCCAGACTCTTTCCTTGTGAATCCTCATTGTGGGGCTGCCATATTCTCCCTGGCATACTCTAGGGAGCCACTCATCTGAGGCACTTTTCATTTGTGTCAGATCCTCAATTTCACCTATCTTATATATGCCTATATATCTTATATACTTATTAAATTTATATCACTGAGCTGTATGTTGGGGGTGGGGTGCTTGTAGTACAGATTGTAGATAAGGAAATAATATTTAACTTTCTATAAGAACCTCATTCCATCTTTAAATTTGTCTAAGGAAAGGTACCTTTTAATGTTAATCACTTTTCAGGTATCTGAACTAGAAAATAAAACAAGATTACCAAGCAGGCAAAAGGAGGAATTTAAGATTCAAATTCCATTACCAGCAGCTTCTGTTTATAAATTGCTAAAAAAGTCTGTTGATTGCTGTTGGGTACCATCTATACACCTATCAAAGTCTTGCTGTTCTACTGTGGGAAATGAGGGATTAACAGCTAGTGGACATGGCCTGAAGCAGGGAAAGCTTTGCAAAAGGTTAGTTTGGGTTATAGCAATAATAAGAGACTAAAATGTGAAGAAAGGAATCCAGAAAAGTCAAAAGGTAATGGGAATAGCTGGAGCAGGAAGAAAACAAAATAAAACAAACAAATCATTTGAAATAAGTGATGTTAGGAGCACCAATCTAAGTCTGATTGAATAGAAAGATGGAGAAATGAAAAGTAGTACCTAATATGTATCTAGAATTAGATCAACCTGGATCAGATTTGGTCGGGTTGTGTCAAGTAAGTTGTGTTGAGTTGTGTCAAGTACTTCTACACAAATGGCTGTCGTTATCTGCATGTTTTGGAATAAATTTACTTGAGAGAAAAAAGTATTTTAGAATCTGGCCAACTAAAGGATCCAACAGACTGAAAAAAGACCAATTTCTTTTTATTTTCTATTTCAAAATTCATACCACACTAGAAAATGCTTCCTTCATAAGGAGGACCAACTGTGAAAGATATAATCAAAGCAATCAGGAAATTTCCTGAAAATATAGTTTAAATGTCCTTTTTTGATTTCCAACTTGGTTCTTACTATAGAAAGTGCTTGTATGCACAGATTATTTAATTAAATTATTCCACCAAGGTTTTTTTAAATCCTTGCTATGTGCAAAGTCCTATATTTGGCCTGAATCTTTGGAATGCATGTACAACTTAAAGGGAGGCATAGGCCATTTGAATCAGGTTATGCTGTCCAATTGCTTTCTTCTATTGTTTTCTCTATGAAGTAAGTTCAATTGACTCAATAAAATAAGAATCAGTGGACAGACATTTTTGCTAATGCAATTAAATTGGAGTGAAGGCTTCATTTAGATTCTGATGTATTTACCTTGAAAGGATAAAGTACACAGTAATGGTTATAGAGGCTTTGTCTCTGTTATAAGTTTGGAATTTGTTAAATAGCAAGGAAAATTCTCCAGCCATACTTTTTTATATAATTGTTTCTTTTCTGCTTGCTTCTGCCTCACTTTAGATTGTAGGTTATATAGAGGTGAAGGTTTAAGATTTGATCTTTTGGGTATCCATTACTCATCACTGGAATTAGATACACCTCTTACATGCTTCCTTAGTCTTCCCTCCATGTCCTGAAAATGCCATGTCCTGAGTGCCTTTACAATATTTTAGTATATATTTAGTATATATCCAATATTCCAATTTTCTAGTCTGCAACCTCAAGAGGACAAGGATTGATTGATACATTTATAGAAAGGAAAGGGCAGGTACAGGGAAAACAAAATGTTAAAACTTTCAGATATCAAGGTGGAACAACAGTAAGTTAACTCTAGGAGTTATGAAGGTTGACAGTTGAGTTTAATAGAATTAGATGAATATTCAACTATTGGATGGCCAAGGTAGGCTTTAAACACCCTGGCAGGCTTTAAACTCCTGGTGGGCTTTAAAAGGCAAGATACATTTTTAAGGAGCTTTATAAAATATGAGATATCTTTATGGCATTTGACTCTGAGAGGCAAGAGGAGAACTCTGGATGGAAGGAACCTAGCCTTTGAAAAGGAATTGTTCCATACCTCACAGGATAGGTGGGAGTTGGGGGGAAGGATTTCCTCCATCTTCCATATTAACTATGATTTGAAATCTTTTTACTTAATAAGAAGCAGCCTTGGTAAGTTGCTTTGAAACCAGAAAAGTATTTTAAATTGAGAGAGGTAGCCCTGGCTGTTGAGAACTGAGTTAAGAATAGAAACAGACCAACTAAACAAACTGACCTACCACCAAACATTGTACATAGGGACATCTACCTGAGAATGTTATGCAAGAAAAGAAGGGAATTCAAGACTATGAAGTACCAGAAATGTAAATAATAAGCATGAATGTTTCCCCATTTGTTTTTTATTCATTCTTGTATACCTTATGTTTATTCTCAATTTTCCTACTGCCACTTGTGTTAAAAGTAAAAAAAAAATTCAAGGGTCATTTTTTTGAGGTGAGATGAAATGTATTTCACAAAATAATTTGAACCAAGGGTATTTGTCCTCTAGGCAGCCAAACCTCTGTGTACAAATTAGAAATTCTTCCTGGAGGGGATTCTATAGTTTAGGTGTTTCTCCAATCCTACCACAATATTATGAATAGAAATAATAAATGCTTAATGAATGTTTTTTAAATGAATGCTTACATGAAATAATGTGCTATATCCAGAGACCCAGAGTATATTTGGAACTTAAATTGAAGACAAGAATGAAGTCTAGAAATAATCTCTGTTACCTATCTGCATAAAGAGATTAAATTTTTGTCTATGTATTGGAAAAGATAATATATCAAATTCAAATGCGAATTCATAATATAATTCTGTTTTACTTCTATACTTCTACACAAATGACTGTCATTATCTGCATGTTTTAGAATAAAATTAACTTTACTTGAGAGAAAAAAGTATTTTAAATCTGGCCAACTAAAGGATCCAACAGACTGAAAAAAGACCAATTTCTTTTTATTTTCTATTTCAAAATCCATACCACACTAGAAAATGCTTCCTTCATAAGGGGGACCAACTGTGAAAGATATAATCAAAGCAATCAGGAAATTTAGAGAAGTTGCTCCAGCAAAGCAAAAACAAATGCTACAAGAAACTTTACGGGATGTTGCCATGGCAACACCAAGAAAAACAGTTTTGTATTGATCAGAGCGCCACTCAAAAATCATGTATTAAAATGCATTAGAAAGTAGAATACATATATATTCATATGGATATATGCATCTATCTATAGAAAGTAAAATTAAAATATTTTTCCTTAGACATTCTAAAAAAGAAAAAAATTATATCATTTTCTCACTTCTTTCTTTGAATGTAAGATTATTTACTTTTATTTTTAGTTCATAATTTTTGAAATTTGAAAGAGGAGAAGAACAAAATGACAAGTATCACTAGTAAATTAAATAAGGAACTAATAAAGTCATAACTTGAAAGTTGTTACTAGATTAGCTTCTAATGATTTATATTAATGCTTGATCAACATTTTTTTTTTCAGAATCTTCTTCTTGATCCATAGGCCATGCATAAACTTTGAGTCCTTCTACTTTACCAGTTTCATTCCTCCCACCTAGATAATCTGGGATTTTCGATATTTGCTCTCCTCTAGGGCAGAAGTATTAAATGCAAAATTCTTTTTTGTAGTTGCAACCAGATTAAAATATATTTGGAAAATGTTTGACAAAATAAGAAAATACAACACAGAAAATTTTGATTTGTGTTTTTCTAAGTCAGTATATGGCCAGCAAGGATCCTTTTCTATTTGATTTTGCCACCATTGCTTTAGAGTATAGTCACCAGTTAACTTACAAGTATACAGGTTCACACAACTTGAAGAATGAGCAGGTTTATTTATAGATCAGGGAAATCAAATATAATTTAACAGGGTTTAGCTGGAATCAGTTCCCACTGGCTTATGAGAAACATTTGTTAAATTTTCAGTGTGATGTTTGAAGTTGGAAATTGGTAAATACAAGGAATCTCATTTTGATTTATTGTTTTGTTGATGTTCTAGATTTAAGAAAGTGATAAAATGCTAATAATTCAGATGATACTTAAAATTTTGTGTATACCTTTATTTTTCAGAAAGTCAATTTTTGAACATTTACAAACACACCCCTGTTTAGATAATATCTACCTGACAGTGATCAACCCTTTGTCAGTGGCCTCTCTAAACTCCATTGTTTTCAGTCAATAACAGGTAGAGCGCCTAGTTAGACTATTGTGGTTTATCTTATATCTCTCTTTCATCTATATAATAATACTCAGCCTGAATTTCTCCTCATCTTTAATAAGATGATTGTGAATGAGGGTATTACTCAGATATTATTCTGAGACCCATCTTAGAGTCTTCCAGAAAGATTCTTGTAGTTCTTTCCCATTATTCTCTTAATGTTTAATATCTCAGTTCCATCATTACCATTGGTGATTCCTTCCCCTATATACATACATACATATATGCATATGTATACACATGTGTATATATTTTAAGTATGTATATATTCACTATGTGCTTACATATATGTATATACTATACACATATATTTATTCTATATATTATTCACTATAACATCTCATTTGAGTTTCATAATAAATGTAAGAAGATAGTTGCTATAATTATATATTTTGAGGAAATTGATACAAACAAAGGTTAAGTAACTTCTCCAGTGTCACACAGCTAGCAATTGTGGAAAGCTGCATTTGACTCAGATTTTCCTTAGTTCAGCTTTCTATCCATTATACCACATATAGCTGGAGTAGAGGAATGAACAGGAAAAGCTGGTGCCAGGAACCAGTTTTAGAATCTTGCTACACTTATGAACAATGATTCTATTTACATTAGTTATTAAAAATTTCTGGCCAACATACTCCTTCCAAGAGTAGTCAGTTTTGCTAAGGAAGAGTACAGAATCAAAAATTTTCAGGAGCTCAGTTCCCTGTGAACAGGTAAGATCTCTGAGGTTCAGTATCTCTACTTCCACTTTAAACCTCATTAGAAGCAAAACTTCCTGAAATGTAAGACTCATTACTTAACTTTTCTCCTGTATCCAATGAGTATCAGGACATTCTATATATATCTATTACAATAGAACTAAATTACTTAGTTAAAATCAAAACTACATTGTACACATATTTCTCAATTTTGTGATGATGTTAATTTTGATAAAATTATAGGTGATCGAACACTGATTGATTACATGTCGTTCAGTAATTACTAAGACTTATTTTTCCCAACTAATTATAACTTTTGCAAAAAAGTTTTTCTTTTTTTGGCTTTCATAATTAAGTTACTTTAAAATAATACCACATATAAAACTGATGCCAATCTCAGATGCTAAGGTAAGATAGGTAGCACTGTTAGATGCATGCCTTTTTTTGGGCAGGCTTATGCTTCTAATCAACCCCCATTTGAGAGTGAGGACTGCTAGACTTGACTGCCTATTGATGTCTTGGGTGATTAAGAGAGCTTGTCTTCTCTGGTGACCAAGAGTCATGTCCACTAATTCATCTGATATCAGGCAGATAGAGACCATGCACTGGTGATCATTGTCTCCACATTTCTGACTTTTTCAATTAACTGACCTCATTTAGCCTTTAGTCACCTAGGCTTACCAAATGATTGCTTAACAAGTCTGGATGTTTCTTAAGCATCTGTGAGTGAATTTCCTTACCCTTATCATGGAAGTTCCATTCCTTGTTCAGGATTAGAGGTCTTAATCACAAGTCCAAAGCAGTATGATCTTGTCAATATCTCTTGGAGATCAATAGTTTATCTTAGGACCTAACTGGTTTTTATGTCCTGTCAATAATTGGTATTACATGTAGGGAGTGGTCTTTTTTTGTGCAGAACCATCAGTATGTTCAAGTTCACAAACTATGCTAGCATTGAAAAAAAGCAACTAAATTTCTAGTCAAAAGACTAAAGTTTAAGTCTTAGTTTTTCATCTAGTTAGTGGTGTGAACTTTGGCAAACAACTTAATTAACTCAGAGGAGGCTACCCTACAGAATCATTGTGTATTCTTCCTTTTACATTCTGTGCTCCTGTTGAGTAATCTAAAAAGTCCCTTTACTTAGGCAATATTAAAAATAAAGTTAGCTAAGACCAACTGACCATGATAATAGTACTGATTTTTAAAAGACCAATGTGGATTACTATTTTTTAGATATCAGAAATATGAATAAAAATTGAACAAATTAAGTATACAATATGATAGGTACGCTATAGTGCCACCAAATTATAAATTCCTGAAAGGAAATAGCCAAATTGGACAAAAATGTATTCCCTGAAATGGTGTGGGAGAGTTAGACCTCATTTTAGGAGGAATAAGAATAAAATCAGCTTGGGGTTTTGAAATGAAGGGATGATGATCATAGAAGTGTAGACCATGTAGTTCAAAACCTGCATTTGACCTAGGGATTCTTATCCAAAAGTATGGACACATCAATTATACTTACTGTCTCTCAGGTAATGTCTTTGATTTGAGTTGATTTGAGAATTTGCTTCAGGTAACCCAACTAGGACAGAAGCCATAGGTAAAAAGCAGGAAAAACTTCTAAGGCCCATTGTCTTTAAAATCTTTCAAAAGGTGTAATAGGAACAACCAAATTAGATATATGATTTTTTTGGTAGAGATTGAGCATAAATTCTTCTTCTTCTTTTTTTTTTTTTTTGTTTTAGTTTTTGCAAGGCAATGGGGTTAAGTGGCTTGCCCAAGGCCATACAGCTAGGTAATTATTGTCTGAGGCCGAATTTGAACTCAGGTACTCCTGACTCCAGGGCCAGTGCTCTATCCACTGCGCCACCTAGCCACCCCTGAGCATAAATTCTTGAAAGGTTTTTTAACTCTAGGGGGATAGTTAAAGTTCTCCAAAGTCCATGGTCATGGATTCAAGGGTGAATAGATCTATTTCTCCAAGTATGGAAATAAAGGGGTCAGGAGGAATAAAATTGAAACATGCTCTCAGAAGACAAGGGATATGGAAAAGTGGAATTATTATCCTTGGTTTAGGGCTCCAAAAACAAGAAACCTGGTTGGACAATTATATTTTAGAAGAGGCGAGACTTTTAAAAAATTATTGTGATGTACTGACTTTCCAACACAATTTTACCCTTCAGAGAATACCAAAGACTCAAATGTGATATACACTAGTATTCTTTTTGACCTGAAAAAAATCATCATTTTTAATACTACCTAGCAAAAAAAAATAAAGCAATAGGTTACTACAATATTCCTATTCTTCCTAACAGACATACACTATCAGCAGTCTTAATGCTATGGAATGAGATCCAAAGGACCAATTCACAACTCCAGGACCTTGAAGGTTACAGGAATGGGTTTGAGTTGGAAATGATCTCTCTTCATAAGAAATCAAGGTCTTTCCTCTAAAGCAAATATCTGCTGCAGAATTTTAGTCTAAGTCTTCTGAAGGTCAAGTTTAATTTAAATTGTAACTACTTCATCAAGGTGCCTCTCCCCTTGGAAATCTTACATCCATGAACTATAAATAAAATTTCTGGCTTAGTATACTCAATTTGACTTTCCCAGAACTAAGATTTCAAGCTTTAAGATTGTAGCATCAGCAACCACTCTCATGTTGTATTAAATAACTCAGCTCCTCTTGAGGAATACTGGGGACTGATTACTAACAGCTGTCCTGGGTAAGTAATGGGCTGCTAATGGTGCTGCATCCTGGAGTTTAGCCTCTCAGTAAGCCTTCATGGACTCAACCTTGTGAGCTAGTCTATATTACAAGTTTTAATCTTATTTCTAGGCCACAATCAAAAAAGGAAATGACTGCTCTTTTTTCATTCCTTTCCTCTCTGGTCACTAGTCTTTTCATTGTTATATGAATGGCAACCTTCCCTTTATGTTTCTTTGGGGGAATTCTTCCTTTGTGCCTGCTGTGCCAAAGGACACTTTGATGAAGCTAACTGGATGGTGAAGGAAGCCAATGAGAAAGAGGTAAGGAGAAAGTATCTGGGAACTAACATGGCATGTTCTTGTGGAAGAGAATGTGGGCAGGGGATAATGGATCTAGAGCTATATAGGACCTCCAAGGTTTTCTAGTCCAACTATATATTTTTTATGGTAAAGAAACTAAGGTTTAGGGAATTTAAATGACTTTCCAAGGTCAAGCAAGTAGTAGATGTCAGAAGTATTACTTTCTCTCACTTTACCATGCTACTTCTGGATATGGTGTTTGAAGAAAATAGGATAAGAATAGAAAAATAAAGAATTTGTAACAGACCTTAGCCTAGCAATGGGAGCAGATAAATAATGGATTGAAGGTTATACTTCTGAACACTGCCTGCAATTTTATAAGTAATTCAGGCTAACTTAGAAGGGTCTCCATGGTTGAGTTTCCTTCTGCTACTAAGGATCAGTATGTCTTCTCTTTCTATTCCCAGGAATGATGAGGATTAATTAGTTTGTAATGCCAGAAGACTCTGAACTCTTCAGAATAAGGGAGTCAGAGAAATCGAAGGAATTCTTATTAAGTTATCACACAAACTGGAAAGGTCATTCAATTCAAATTCAAGGAATAAACAATCACAATCATTAGTGTTTCTTTATATAGCATGATGTGTGGTTGTTTCTATAGCAATGTCTCCAAAGTGTTTTGAAAATGGTTCTTCTTTTGGCAGGTGAAATTTAAAGAATATTTTTTAAACAGCTTTTTTTTTTTGTGAATAGCAGACTAAGGTTTGATGGAGTGAGGTTTTGTAGGTTTATGATTAATCAGTGTAGGGAATCATCATATTCAAGCTCCCCTTCACTAATATAGCACTTCAACTCTACTCTAACATAAGGTCTTAGAGAATTATTCAGAGCACAGAGGGTTTAAGTGACTCGCCCTGGTCACCCCCCAATTTAGTAAATTCAAGTGGCTCCCTATTACCTCTAGAATCAAATATAATCAGTTATGAACATATAGACACATCAAGCACTTAATAAATTCTTCTTAATTTATTGGTTCAGATCAGTTGTATATGAGACTGATTTAAAAAATAATCATCAGTCATCATTTTTTTGTGTCTACATGTTCATAACTGATTGAGTGTTGGGTATAAAGGATAAGATTTTTCTTTCTTTGGTGGATAGGAGGGAAGCACGAACCATTCAAACCATTTTTTATATCTTGAAGGTTAAAAAAATATTCCTGTTAGCCAAGTTGTTTTAGTTCTCTACCAGATAGCTTAAACCTTTCATCATGGGATAAAATGCAGAACATTAAATTAATATAAAGAACTTTCTTTGTTTTGAGTTCTAGATTAGCCATGAATAACTCTGACCCCTTGGACAGAGTGATGAAATTCTCTTTAATTTCTTCATCTATAAAATAGGAATAATGACATTCCTTCATCATGATTGATGTCAAGGCACCAATATTGTGAACAGAGAACTCTAATATTGAATGACTACCATGAGCAAGAACTATAATATGTTAGGCACTGGAGGAAGATGCATAGAATTTCATATTTAGGGTTAGAAGGGAATTCAGAGATCATGTAATTTAACCTCTACCTTATATAGATGATGAAACTGAAGCTCAGAGAGAATCATAGATAAGAGTGATGCATAGCTGATGTTTGTCTTTCATTTTCAAAGAAGACCATGACATCAGGGAGGTGATGTCATGACAAGCACATGAATTGGATTTGAGTGAGGGTAAACTGTGTTAAGTCATCAGCCTCACTTTCTCCTCCAGTCACCTGGGACTGGAGATGGCCCTGGATGAGGCATGCAGGGTTAAGTGACTTGCTCAAGACCATACAGCTAGTAAGTGGCAAATGTCTGAAGCTAGATTTGAAATCCCATCCTCCTGAATCCAAGGTACAACTAGAATAGATCTCAAATACCACCTAATCCAGTTCCCTAATCCAGAAACTAAGGACAAGGTAGATCAAATAATTTATCCAAAGTTACCTAACTAGTAATCTTCATAGGTGGGTTTGGAGTCTAGGTAATCTGACTTCTCAAATGAGAAGCATTTTTACCCAAAACTATACTGATGATGAATTGAATGATCAATCGCTGAATGTCCACTGAGACTGCATCCAGTCTTCTGTTCACTAAGCTACAATGCCTCACCAGCAACTAATAACCCAATAGGATGATAAGATATGTA
The DNA here is from genome assembly GCF_037893015.1 of Macrotis lagotis. Taxonomy (NCBI): domain Eukaryota; kingdom Metazoa; phylum Chordata; class Mammalia; order Peramelemorphia; family Peramelidae; genus Macrotis; species Macrotis lagotis. The sequence continues at coordinate 168,233,801 of NC_133660.1, forward strand.
TATAGACAAATTGTAAATTATAATGAAGCTGAATTAAGAGAGGGCAGAATAGTAAGAGGAGAGATGACTACAGATTGGAAGTTGGGGAAGATGAAAAATGAGTGAATCCTGTATAGGTAAATTTTGGTTTAATGAGAGAAACAAACTAAAAAAAATCTCCCTAAGAATTTGAGCTGTCAAAAAGTGTAATTTTTTGCTTTTGGTGATAGGTTTCTGTTCTTTGGAAGTCTTAGAGGAAAGACTGATTAGTTACTTGACTAGTATATTAATGGAGATAATTATTATGTTACAGATCAGGATAGATATTCCTGAGTCTTCCTCCAGTTTGTGATTCTATTAGGAGAACATTAGTCTTGCCACCCTGATACAACCTCTACATTCAGTCTACCCATTGTATATATATTATAATCCCAAAAAAGGAATCAGCATAATCCATAAATTATACCTAAGAAAGCTCTTTGAAAACCTACCTAAAAATGATATTTTATTGAGAGGAGTTGTTGGTTTGTTTTTTATTGGTCCTGTGATTTCATAAGTACAGAGATATCCTTGTGAGGCAACTTCTATAAATATAGACCAATAGCTCTTTTGTAATTTAAAGATTTGCAAGAAAGAAAAGCTATTAAATAATCTACTAGGATGTCAGAGTCAATATATGTCAGAGACAAGATTTGAAGTCATCTTACTGACTCTGCTGCAGGTTCCCAGTTTATTATTTCTTGATGCTTCTTATTATTTTGATTAGTAGTAGTAGAAGGAGCATTGGCTTTATCTTTGGATAGCATATTTCATTACCTTTCCTGGTAACACACTTTATTTTGTTATGAAATCTATATTATATAATCTTTTTATGTTATGAAATGTAATGTTCTCTGTTAGAATTGAAAATTATTTCCTTTTCTTTTCTAATGAAAGACTAAAATAATTAACTTTCTATTAGTAACTTAATATCTAAAGCCGAAGATCATTTCAATAATATTTTCTTCATGGTTGATAATTAAAATAATCCCATTAAGGAAATAAGATAATGGTATTATTCAACATAAAAGCTTGCAAGAAGAAACAGAAAGTTTAATAGACTTATCATAACTTTAGAAATATTTCTGGGAAATATAATATATATATAATATATATCTGTGAAAATACACAGATATGTTTATTTTTATGGTATTTTATTGAGTTAAAATGGAGCTGAATCATGAACATTTGGTATGATTTTTAATATAGGATATCAATATTAGAAATGTGTAGTTGTTTCTGAAAAATTAAGACCTGTTTTAGGAGAAAGGGATCAACAGAATCTTGTTAGAGCACTAGGGAATAATCTTATAAAGTGAAATGTAATAGGTTTAAATGTTAAATTTTAAACTTAGATGTAAAAAAAATCAGTTTCACAAAAACAGACTGACTAAAAGGCAGTTTATATTTCAAAAAGATATAATACTTCCAAGGACAGAGTCAAAATGGCAGAATAGAAGAAGTATCCAGCCAAGTTCTACCAAATCATCCTTCCTCCTTTCCCACCTCAAACAACTTTAAAATAATAACTAAAATCAAATTCTAGAGTGACATAGCCAAGAAAAACTCAGCATGAAATGGCTCTTCTGCCTAAGACAACCTATTTTGAGGTTGATGAGCTTTGTGACAGTGGTGGAGGCTGACCTGGAGCCTATAAGGACAAAAGACTATTTGGAGGCAACAGAAGCAGCAGAAAGTGAATAGGACCCTGAGAAACAATATCCTTTCATTTCAATGGTTAAGAGATACTGAGGAATGGTATTTTTTCTGTCCTAAGAAAATAGAAGTCCTGAGTGGAAGTATTTATTAGAATCCCAAGAAATCAAGGCCCTTCTGGGATAAGGACAAGAGTGCAAATCAAGAGAGAAGTGACCATACCTCTCCCCAAATCACACCACTTTGAAAGCAACAAAACTTCCAAACCTTCAGAAATAGCTCTGAAAAAAGTGTGAAAAAACCTGAAGTTTGAGATAATACCCTTCTACTTCCTTCCTACCCTAGGCCAAGAAACAAGCTCTACTTTAAGATAAACTTTAAAGTCATGAAATAGGGTAGAAAAAAATAAGCAAAGAACAAAAAATATCTACACACAAAAAGCTATAATGATGATAGAAAAGAACAAGATAAACTTTGAAGAAAATAAAGTCAAAACAGCCACAAGTAAAGTCTCAAAGAAAATTATGAATGAGAAGCAAGACGCAAAAGAATCCCTGGATGAGGGGCAGCTGGGTGGTGCAGTGATTAGAGTTTTGCTCCTGGAGGCAGGAGGACTTGAGTTCAGATCTGATCTCGGATACTTGGCACATAATAACTGTGTGATTCTGGCAAATCCACTTAACCTCAGTTGTCTTGTAAAAAAAATCCTGGATAAGCAAAAAATGATTATAGAAATCAAAGATGAATGATAGAGTACAAATTAGTTAAATGAGAATGAAGGAAAAAATATGAAAAGAAAATTAACAACTTGATGGAAGAGGCACAAAAAACCCACTAGAAAATAACTTTAAAAAACAGAATTTACCAAATGAAAAAGGAGATACAAAAGTATGGTAAAGAAAGCAAGTCCTTTAAAATTAGAATTGGGCAAGTGGCAGTTAATGATTCCATCAGACATAAAAAAAAAAACAATGTCAAAGCAATGAAAAAAATAGAAGAAAATATAAAATATCTAATCAGAAAAAAAGTTGACCTGGAAAACAGACTGAGAAGAAATAATTCAAGAATTTTTGGACTACCTGAGAGCCATGATCAAAGAAAGCATTTAGATATCTTATTTCACAGAATTATCAAAAAGCAAATAGTAATAGTAATAGTAATAGTAAAAAATCAAATGATTACCACCTAAAATAAATCCCCAAATGAAAACATCCAGAAATATTTTAGTGAAACATCACAACTCCCAGATCATAGGGAAACTTTTTAAGCAGTCAAAATTAAACTATTCAAATATCATGAAGCCACATTCAGGAACACAAAAATTTAGTAGGAACATTAAAGAAACAGAGAGTTCAAATAAAACATTCCTAAAGGCAAAAGTGCTGAGATTGTAACCAAGAGTAATTTTCCTAACAAAGCCAAGTATAATCCTTCAAATGAAAGAAATGGATACTTAATTAAATAGAGCTGATGAAAACTAAAAACAGACAGAATAGAACATTTGACTTTCAAATACAAAATTTAGGAGGAGAAGCACAAAAAAGGTAAATATGAAACAGAAAGCATAAAGGATTCACTAAGGTTAAACATACTTTTCTACATGGGAAGATGAAACTTGTAACTTCTGAGAACTTTATCATTATTCAAGCAGCTCGAAGAATTCTTCATAGAAAGAGTATCTAGGAGTAAGTCACTTATATTGGAATAATGTTAAAAAATGTGGATAGGTAAGAAAGAGTGATTCCCTTGGAGAAGGGGCAAGGGGGAGAAAGATCTCACATAAAAGAGCTAGTCAAGTAAGTGGAGGAGAAATAATAAAGGGACGGGAAGTGATTGATTACTCATAGCTTAGTTGCTTCAAAAAGAGAAATTATATATGTGTGTATATATGTATACATGCATACATTTTGTTAAATTGACAATATTAATAATAATTTCTCATTCAACCAAGAAATAAAGAGGAAGGGGATAAGGAATAGGATAAAATACCAGGGTGTATTAAAAATATAAAATAAGGCCGTGATTAGAAGTAAAACAGACTTTTGGGGAGGGAGAGGATAAAAAGAGATAAAACAATAAATAGAAGATAATAGGATGGAGAAAAGTGCATAGTTAATAATGATAATAACTATGAATGTGAATGGAATGGTATTACCAATAAAATAGAAATAGGTAGCATAATGGATTAGAAACTAGAATCCAATTATTTTTACAAGAAAATTAGCTGAAATAGAGAGACATACAGAATTAAAATAAGGGACTGAAATAAAATCTACTGTGATTCAGCTGATGGAAAAAAAAATTCAGGGATAGCATTCATGATTTCAGAAAAAACCAAAGCAAAAGCAGACAATTAAAAGGAATAAGTAGGGAAAATAAATCTTACAAAATGGCCCACTAGACAATGAAGCTATATCATTATCTAATATATATACAATGAATATCATAACATCTTCATCTTCAAGGGAAAGTTAAATAAATTGCAGGAGGAAATACACAGTAATCTATACTAGTGGGGCAGTTCAACTTTGTTCTTTCAGAGATAGATCTAACAATAAAATAAATAAAAAAGAAGTTACAGAGATGAATATAATTTACAGAAGTTATATATGATAGACCTCTGAAGAAAACTGAATGGGAATAGAAGGTAAAATTTAATATAAGCATCATAAATCTAGAATCTTTTTCTCAGATAAATCACCATGTTAATTTTAAGAATTTAAAATTTTTGTTTTTTTCTAATTCTGTACAATAGTAGTTTCTAATAGTCATTTTTTGAAAGATTTTGAATTTTACAATTTTCCCCCCTCCCTCCCTTACTTTCTCTTCCAAAAGAAGGCAATCTGAGAGTCTTTACATATGTTTCCATGATACGCTAGATCAAAATTGAATGTGTTGAGAGGAAAAAACATATCCATAAGAAAGAAAGAAAATATTAGAGATTACAAAATTATGCAATATATTAGACAACTTTTTAAAAATTGAAGATAATAATGAAGATAATAATCTTAACAGTTTCTTCTTTGGACACAGATGGTATTCTCTATCACAGATACCCTCAAATTGTCCCTGATTATTGCACTGTTGGAGTAAGTCCATCAAAGTTGATCATCACCCCATGTTGTTGTTGGTGTGTAAAATTCCTTCTGGTTCTGCTCATTTCTCTCAGCATCAATTCATGCTGGTGTCTTCAGGCTTTTATGAAATCTCATCCCTCATGATTTCTTATAGAACAATAGTCTTCCTTCTCATATAGATACCACAATTTGTTTAGCCATTCCCCAATTGGTGGACATTCCCTCAGTTTCCAACTTTTTGCCACTACAAACAAAGATGCTCTGAATATTTTTGGCTAAATGGGGAAGCCCTTTTTTCATGATCTCTTCAGTATACAGACCCTGTAGTGGTATTGCTGGGTCAAAAAAAATTGACCATAAGGCATGAAAATGACATAATCAAAAACATAAGTGCAGAAATATTGAATGTACTCTTTTCAGATCATAATACATGGAAGTGTAAATGTGAACTTAATAGAAAGCTAAATAATTTAATCCTAAACAATGAGTCAAAACAATTAGAGAAATCTAAATTGTTCATGCATAGATCAAAACAATGTAATAAAAATGATAATTCTACTTAATTTCATTTACTGATTCAGGGCCACTAAAATTCTAAAGAAATTATATGCAGCTAGAAAAATAAGGAAAAAATTTATCTGGAAGTGTGAAATGATAAGAATAACAAAGGAATTTAAAAAAATGGGAAGGACGGTGACCTAGCAGTATTGTTTTCAAACTATACAATATGCAGTAGTAAATGATCATAATTACATATTTTTTATAAACCCAAAGAACCAAACTTTTAGGGTAAGAATTCAAAATTTGATCAAAATTTCTGAGAGAACTAGAAAAGTTTCACAGAACCTTGGCATGGAATAATATCTTGTATAATATACCAAGATAATGTCAAAATGGATAAATGGTGTGAACAAAAAGGGTAATATTATAAGTAAATTAGAAGAGCATGGAAAAATATCTCTCTATCTATTGCTCTAAGTCATTACTCATCAGAGAAAGGCAAATTAAAACAACTCTGAGGTCATACCTCAGACCTATCAAATATGATATTGTGATAGTAAAAAAAAGACAAATGATGGCCAGCATATGGAAAAAAAAGTAATTGGTGCAGGAATGCACTTTTAGTGTAGTTGTCAACAAGTCCAACCATTCTGAAGAACAATTTAAAACTATAACTGAAGAGCTAAATAATTGTGCATACTAAGCAATGCCACTACTGGATCTATAACCCAAAGACATCAAAGGAAAAAAAAAAAGGATCTATATGTACAAAATATATTTATAACAGCTTTTTATAGTGGAAAACAATTGAAAATCCAGGAATTATCCATCAATTAGGGAATGACTATACAAGTTGTGGTAAATGATTGTGATGGAATATTATTGAACTATAAGAAATGATGACCAGGACAGTTTCCAAAAAACTTGGGAAGACTCATCAATTGATGCTAATTTAAGTAAGCCATTTTATCTGATCATATCCATAACATGAGACTGAAGTTGGGATCATAGGATCATAGATTTAGAACTGAAGTTCTAAATTTAGAAGTCATTGCATATAATGCCCTAATTTTATAGGTGCGGAAATTGAGACCTAAGAAGGCTTAGTGAATTGTTCAAAGTCAAACAGGAAATATTTATTAGTATTAATATTTGAACCCAAGTTCCCTGACTCCAAATTCAGTTTAGATTCAGATAGTAACTGATGCATTGGATAGAACTCATGGTCCAGAGTGAGGAAGACAGATTAAATCTTCAATACTTTATAATTGTGTGACCCCGGGCAAGTCATTTAATATTACTTTGCCTCAGTCTCCTCAACTGTAAAATAAGAGGAACTATCTTGTATACTGTGCTGATCAAATGGAATAATATTTTCAAAATATTTAGTAGAAAATAATTAGTGACTGCTTTGTAAATGGTTATGGCACAGTGAATAGAACACTGACCCAGGAAACAGAAGGGTGAGAGTTCCAATCCAATTTCTGACACTAGCTGTGTGACTTTAGGTTAGTTACTTAACCCTGATTGCCTTGCATCCAGGGCCATTCTAATCACTCTGATTCATATCTGGTCTTTGGACCCCAGATTGCTCTGGAGAAGAAAGTGAGGCTGGTGACTTAGCACAGCATCCCCTCACTCAAATCCAATTCATGTGCTTGTCATGGAATTACCTCCCTGATGTCAGGGTCTTCTTCAAAACAAAGGAAAAATATTACAAACATTAAACACTGCTGCCCTTACTTTATTGATTCATTTTTAAAGCTTTCCAGGACAGAGTTTTAGTTTAAGAGTCAACAGTAGATGTGGTAGGCTAACCTGGTTATTACTGAGGTGAATATTCTCCATTCCCCATTCAACCTCTTACCTGTAAAAGAAGAAAAAAAAAAACTTTTCCTCCAGAGAGAGAGGAACACAGGGAATGACCAGAAAGTCACATCCATATGATAGCAAAATCCCCACCTGCAAAAGGTAGTTAATTGAATGACTAACTACTTTGATTGAATGCTAACCAGCTCAGAATAGCATTCACCTAACCTAATATTAGAAATATATGCAGCAATTTAGATAAGGAGAAATCTATAACCATTTTCTAGACAAATATCATATTTATTGAATGCCTGTAGCAAAATTTAACCTGATATTTTATGACAGATTATTGAACTATGCCTATCATCTGTGCATTTGTGAAGAAATATTGACAACATGAAAGCTATTATAAGTCAAACATATGGAGCTTAATAGATACCTCAGTCAAATTTTGCCAAACTGTTATCGAAAAAAGATAAAATCCTAAGGTCTGTCTAATAAATTGAAAAAGCTGCAATGAATTGAAAAGCTACTCCATAAAGCTTATCACTCACAAAATATACTGAAAATAAAACTATGAAAGATCAAATGGAGCATTTCTCCTAATCTCTCCAAATGTTTGCAAGATAATTGTTCTCAATAAAGAAGAAAAAAATCTTCTACAATTATGAATGTGATATGAATAAAACAAACATGAAGGAGATGTGTGGCTCTTAAATTAAAGACGTTAGAAACAAACACTGGAAGACTTTAATTGAATAATATGTGATCCAATAAGATAGACATATTTCCATTGCTCTTTTTTGGTTATCTTCACGGAGAGGTTAAATAATATTAAAAATTTAAGTCATTGAGTCGATAAGTAACAAACAAATAAAAATCTCCAAACACATTAAACTCAGTTTTCTGAATATTTCTGAATTAGGTATTTTATTCTCTCTGAATTAACAAACTAATTGCTTGATTTTAATTCATATGTAGACATAACTATGTGCTAAAATCATAGATGGTATTTTCATGAATATGGTATTTGAGATAATATAAGTCTACAAAGGAAGTATAAAAACACTCTATAGTCCACTAATTGATAAGAACTAGTTGGTAATACATATAATGAAATGTGGTTTCTATGCAAGTATACAGAAATGGAAATATTCACTACCATCCATACAACTCCAAATATCTAAGTACTGCAAATATCTATAGACACATATCAAAGCACCAATATGATTTTCTCTATTTCACTTTTATCTCTATTTGGCAATAAGTAAATGTGCTTTTTATAGACTAACCCTCATCAGTATCAAGATAAAATAAAATTAAATTTATAAAGAATATTTAAATTATTTGCCACTAATTTAGTGTGGGATGCCTGTGATTACTCTAGGGTGAACTGGTTCCTGCAGCAACTCTTCCAGAACAGATTTAATTCCAAAAACTATTTGTGGAGCAGCTAGATGGTGCAGAGGATAGAACACCGGCCCTGGAGTCAGGAGGACATGAGTTCAAATTTGGCCTCTGGCACTTAATGATTACCTAGCTGTGTGATCTTGGGCAAGTCACTTAACCCCATTGCCTTGTAAAAACTAAAAAAACAAACAAACAAAAAAAAAGAAATGTCTGAAAAAGCTATTTGTTTCTATTGCTCCACAGGACTGGGTTTGTTAGGTAGGATAGAGATAGTTTATTTACTCTTACTCTATCTGATTTGGTCCTTAACACTGGATGGATCATTCAGTCAGAAAACATATATTGTGCACCTACTATGTTTAAGAATTTTTGAGGTGCCAGGGAGAAATTTACCAAAGTGAGATAGTTGTTTACCTTAACAAGATTCAAAATAAATCAAGGAGAGGTGGCCAAGGAAGGGGGTTTTTGACTTGAGCTATTCTGAAGATTGTGCATGATGCTATAGGTCAGTAAAAGGCTGAATCCTTTCCTGTAACCATGAAATGGTAGTTATACAGAAGCAATGGAATGACACATTATCCACAATGACAATATTGGTTTATTTTTCACCAGAGCAAAGAGGAATAGGACAGTAGTTGCTTGATATGCCTTTATGGTAATGGGCCTGTGATAGCTAGACTCCAGTGCCCAAGCTACATGAGGTCAAGTGTACTCTGAGATAAGATAGATGTAGAAAACCAAGGTGAAAATTTTCTCACCTTCCAATAAAGGGCTACTCCTTCCTTATAGTCCCAAAGTAGAGTGATATAGCTCCCAAAGATTGGGGGACACAGGAAAGGTCTTCGAATATCAGGTCTGGAGAGTCTTTTTACTTGGTGAGTAGAGAAGGTGGGCAGTATCAAGGAATATTGCAATATGAGAGGTAGTGCCTGCTAATGAAAATATAGACTAAAAAGTTAGATAATTCCAAGGCACAGATAATTTAGAGAGCTAAAATAAGCAGAGTTCAATTACTTTTTTTTCAGTAAAAATATAATTTTTAGAAGTATAAATATTTAAACATACCCTATGTTGCTATGATAAAATATGTAGAATCATTATAAAGAAATACAATATCTGCAATACCTTCTCTCTCCAAATCTCATTTGAATTTAATAACAGCAGCTATAATAATCAGCCATTAATTAACTGTGCTTTCTCTTATTCTATCTAAATTCAGGCATTGCCAGATATCGTGCTGGAGATACAAAGAAGATGAGGAAAGAAAATCGAAAACCCAACTGCTTCTGCTCTTAGGGAGGTCACATTCAAACAGAGGAGTTCAAAGTCTCCCTTAGAATCCTGCTAAATTCTGAAAACTCCTGTGTGCTCAGTTATAGACTTAGAAATGTTTTAAAGGTTTTTTTCCTGTGCTTTCCACACTTTCACATTAATTGACCTCTGTTGGCAGTCTTGTTTCATACCTATTACTTACTGCTTCTTTAATCTTTCAAGAATTCATAATATTGCAGTAGTAGAACTCTCTCTACCAACATAGACTGAAGTTCCTCTTTATGAATTGAAGGTGTTTTCAAAAATTTTTAAATTTTCTTTAATTTATTTTCAATTACTAAAATATTCTTGTTTAAGGGTAAACATTATACCTCTCCCCCCCCAATACAAAACCTTATGAGAAATAAAGTGAAAGAAAGAGAAAACAAAATGTGTTTCAAAACAAAATGATACTATTAGCACTGTCTCAGGTAGATCACATTCTTTATCATAAGTCTGTCATAGAAGTTACTTCCATATTTTTCCACAGTTGCTATTGCTGATTATAATTCCCTCCATCCATTCCTCCCCACTACCATCTATTATATTTTCTCTATCCTTTCACTTTGTCCCTCTTCAAAAATGTGCTGTGGGTTAGCAGAGTGGCACAGCAGACATAACACCGGCCCTGGGGCCAAGAGGCCCCAAGTCCACATCTCACCCAGAGACTCAGCAACCCCAGCCCTGTGGTCCTGGACAGGCCACCCAATCCAACTACCTTGCAAAAAGTAAAAAAAGATGATGTATTAGACCTGACTATCCTCTCCTATGATCTAGCCTCTCCTCTATAACCCACATCACTCCTCCCCTCCCCCTGTCCCCCTTCTCTCCTTTTCTTCTAGATGTCCATACCCTATTAAGTATGTATGTCTATACCCTATTAAGTGTGTATGCTGTTTCCTCTCTGAGTCATTTCTGATGAGAGTTAAGGTTCCCTCATTCCCCCTTACCTTCCCCCCTTCCATACCATTGCAAAAGCTACATGAAATATCTTAGCTTATTCTACCTCTCCTTTCTCTTACTCCCAGTACATTTCCCTTTCACCCATTGACTCCATTTTTACAATATATTATATCTTCAAATTCAGCTCTCTCCTGTGCCTCATCTTTAAAAGCTCCTTCTACCTGCTCTAATAAATGAGAAGGTTCATGTGAGTATTATCAGTATCATCTTTTTGTGCAGGAATACATGCAGTTCATCATTAAGTCCCTCATAATTTACCCTTCTTGTCTATTCTTTCTATGCTTTACCTGAGTCCTGTACTTGAAGATCAAATTTTTGGTTTATTTCTGGTCATTAACAATTGAAATCCCCACATCTCAATGAAAGTCCATCTTTTCCCCTGGAAGACAATGTTCAGTTTTGCTAGGTAGATGATTCTCGGTTGCATTCCGAACTCTTTTGCCTTTTGAACTATTATATTCTAAGCTCTACAAGCCCTTAATGTAGATGCTGCTAAGTCCTGAGTAATTCTGACTGTAGTTCCATGATACTTGAATTGTTTCCTTCTGGATGCTTGTAATATTTTGTCTTTGACTTGGGAGTTCTGGAACTTGTCTATAATATTTTTTGTGGTTATTTTTTTTTTCGATCTCTTTCCAAAGGAGATTGGTAGATTCTCTCAATTTCTATTTTACCCTCTGCTTCTAGGCTATCAGGGCAATTTTCCTGTAGAAATTCTTTAACAATGAGCTCAAGGCTCTTTTCTTGATCATGACTTTCAGGTAGCTGACTGTTTTTTAAATTATCTATCCTAGATCTGTTTTCCAGATCAGTTGATTTTTTTCAGTGAGATATTTCACATTTTCTTCTAATATTTTTATTCTTTTGGTGTTGAATTATTGTGACTTGATTTCTTGCAAAGTCATCAGTTTCCTTTAGCTCCATTCTACATCTGAAGGATTTGTTTTCATCAGAGTGCTTTCTTATCTCCATTTCCATCTGGTCAATTCTGCTTTTTAAAGTATTCTTCTCCTCAATAACTTTTTGAACTGTTTTATCCATTTGACCTAAACTGGTTTTTAACCATGTTATTTTCTTCAGCAACTTTTTGGATCTCCTTGACTAAGCTGCTAACTTCATTTTCATGTTTCTCCTGCATCTCTCTCATTTCTTTTCCCAATTTTTCTTCTACCTCCCTTACTTGATTTTCAAAATCTTTTTTGAGCTTTGTCATAGCCTCAGCCCAACTTCTATATTTTTTTGGAGTCTTTAGATGCAGAAGCTTGGATTTCAGATTGTGATTTTGGTCCTCTATGAGACCAAAGTAATTATCTATGGTCAGGTTCCTTTCTGTTTACTCATTTCCCCAGGCTGGGCCTGGTTTCAGGGTGCTTCCTGAATTTTTAAGTATTATTGGGACACCCCCACAAGGACCTCAGTATGTGTGTGTGTGTGTGTGTGTGTGTGTGTGTGTGTGTGTGTGGCTCTGACTGCTCTCCTGGTCTGTTGAATGGCCTCAAGCTTACCACTCTTACGACCAGAGTCTGCATGTGGTCAAAGTCCCAGAGCCTTGTCCCAGAGACCTTGGCAGACTCCCTCCACTCCCTTACCTTCTGTGGACTGAGTGCTCAGGGAACAGCTGCCAGGGGCTCTTGCTGGATGGTTCCACAAGCCTGCTTCTGTTTCCTGGGATCTGGGCTGTGCTGAGGGCCATGGCCATGCTGAGGAGGGCCATACTGGCCTGGACTTCATGTTCTGGCAGAGGTCTCCCTGCTAATCTTCCAAGTTGTGCTTTGTGCTCTCCAGGGTTGCAGGTTAGGAAACTGCTTCTGCTGCCAGGTACCCTGGGGCTGTTCCCAGAAGAATGGAGCTCCTTCACTCTATCATGCTGCTGTCCCTCCAACCCCAGGGAACAGAACCTTCCCATAATTTTTCAGGTTACCTTAGGCTAGAGAATTGCCTCACTGGATCTTTCTGTGGGTTCTGTCTCTTGAAAATTCAGTTAGAACCATAATTTCAAGGTTATTGAAATATTTTAGAGAGAACTCCAGAAAGAGGCTATTCTCCTGCCCCTGGAAGGTTTTTTTTTTAAAATTTTATTGCTATGATCGAAGTCACTTAACATCTGATCGTGGTCAGAGTTCAGGGGATGAACCACTTTGAAGATTAATAGATTGTTTTTTTTTAATGACAAGAGAAATCCTTCATTAGACTTGTGGGGGATAAAATTGAACTTAAAAATATAGAGTCTCTTCTGAGCACACCAAAAAAATTTATTTGTTTTTGTTTTTTGTTTTTTAGTTATTTCTTTTTTTATTTTTTGCAAAGCAATGGGGTTAAGTGTGGCTTGCCCAAGGCCACACAGCTAGGTAATTATTAAGTGACTGAGGTTGGATTTGAATTCAGGTAGGGCTGGTGCTCTATCCACTGTACCACCTAGCAGCCCCCTATTTTGGTTTTTCTTGAGAAAAGGACACACTTCAATTCTTAAAAAGGTAGAGAAGGAGCTGCCTGGATTTGACAGTCAAGCAAGATTAGATGGCCTAAAGTGATCCCCTCCTCCTCCTCCCTTTCATCCCTATCTGTTGACTCATTGTTTAGTGTTCTTGTGAAATCTACCCCAGCAACAAAGAAAAGAAAGTTTTTTTCATAAAATAACATCCAAATGGTGAGCATAACCTTCAGGTTTATAATTATCTTATTGAAGTAATGTAACTTGTCTTGGAATTCAACATCTAGAAACAGTTTATTTATCCTTCCATTCATACTTATCATCAAACAAGAGGGGACTTGTGAGCTTCTTTGGAATGCAAGGTTTTAATGATGGGAAAAAGTCTACTATCCTTCTAATAGTCAGTCTTATCAAAAGTTAGGAGAGTGAGCCACCTGTTTGGAATACAAGGGGTTTTCTTCTAGAAATAGTTTAAGAATAATACTTTGTTCTTTCTTTAATTTTTCTTAACCTGAGAGGACTTCACTAGGAATATTAACCCTGGCATGATTTTATTGGGAATATTCTACTCAGATCCAAATCCAGAACCTATATGACTGGATAGCTCTTGCCAGGAGAGCTTTTCTGTAGATATAACCTCCAGTAATTCTGGGTCATTTTATTTCCATGATAATGTTTCAGAGTAGGATATTCAGGGATGATTGACTACTTATTTTTCCCTAAATTATTTCTTAATATTTGCAGAAATCTTTAATTCTAGTGTCTAAAACAAATATTTAATGAGATGGCCCAGGCCAGTCAACTCTTTTAGTTGATTTCATCATGACCAGGACACCAGGAAACCCAGTATCCTGTGATATTGTATTATCCTTGCTCCTCTCATCTCATTAGTACTTCCAATTCCTTTGCTTGATCTCCCAGTTCTGCAAATCTTTTTTTAAGGAGATCTTCTAGGTCAGCTATCTCTTCACTTCTCACAGACTTATACTCTTTGGATTAGATTCCACTCTGCTCTGGTACTTTTTATTCTTCTTCCTTTTGAGTTTCCTTTTGTGTCTTATCTTCCCTCATTAGATTGTAGGTACCTTGAGAGTGGGAAACATCTTTTTTTCTTTATTGAATTTCCAACAGGTATCTTGGTGCCTAGAATATAGGGACTTAATAAATATTTATTGATCCCCTTGGCCTATTATCTCACTCCTATATTATTTGAATAGTCTGTCACTTGGTCCCCTGCCTCATTTCCCTCCCCACTTCAATCCATTATTCACTTAATTGTCAGATTTTCTTTAAGGACAGGTCTGACTATTTCATCCTCCAATTTAGTAAATTCAAGTGACTCCCTATTTTCTCCAGAATCAAATATAAAATACCTCTATTTGACTTTCAAAGACTTTTAAAGTCTACCCACTGCCTACCTTTCAGATCATTTACATCTTACTCTCCCCCAAGACCTCCATGATCCAAGGACACTGCCTTTTCAGTTTCTCAATCAGGACACTAACATTTATAAGTATTTTAAGGTTTGTAAAACACTTTGCCCGTTATCCCTTTTGATTTTCGCAACAATCTTCTCCAACTGTTTGCATTTTCACTGTCTATTGCTCTACCTTGAAGTCTCCCTATTCTTTATTCCTCCCAGTTTCTCTTACCTTCAACTCTGAGTGAAACTTTCCCTTTTCTATAAGAGACCTTTCCTAGGATTCCTTGATCTTAATGCTATCTGAAATAGACTCCAATTTGTCATGTTATAGACTGTAAGTCACTTGAGAACAGAGACCTTCCACACCCCGCCCCCCTTTGTATCCGGGTAATACAGAGCTTAGATATAGTAGGCACTTAAATGTTTGTTGACATGTATACATATTCTATGTTTTCCCTCTTTTTTTCCTCTTAAAAATATTTCTTCTTCTTCTATGATTGAATCAGAAAAGCAATGCTTGAGTTACTGCCAACGCTCTACAGGTTTCATAATCATTTATCCAATGCTATTTTCTTCTGTTTAGGCTTCACAGGATCAGCCTTGATACCTATGTAATATTTCTTCTCTTCTCTCTTTTCTTATTATTTAAATTTGTTTTTTAAAAAAGCAGTTTTGTCACACACCTTCAAGTAGATGTGTCCATTTACCTTTACCTATCAGCATTTAGACTAATCTTAATCAATGATCATCTTGAGTAATAAAGGAGTAAAAATGAATAGAGGTGATTTACAACAAAATGTCTTAAACCATTGATCACCACCAAAATTTTATGCTATGTTCTGCCTTTTGTTATTGAACTCTCCCAAAGACTTTGGACCTTTTCTTTTTAACACTTGTGTAGACATTTTGCTACATATTTCCACACTGTTGATCCTCCTCTAATCACCTCCTCCAGAATGAATTCTCTCCCTAGCTTAGAGTTTATTCTTAGCCATTCTTGTGTTTGATATTATGAGAAATAGCATGGCAGAGTATATAAAACATTGGATTTGAGTTGGGAATATCTAATTTAAATGTTTCCTCAGATATTGGACTAGGCATTTAACCACTTTCTCACTAGAAAAAGAAAATTATGGGGTTTTATTATCTCTGACTCTTCTTTTTTTTTTTTAAGGTTTTTTTTTTTTGTAAGGCAATGGGGTTAAGTGGCTTGCACAAGGCCACACAGCTAGGTAATTATTAAATGTCTGAGGCCGGATTTGAACTCAGGTATCCCTGACTCCAGGGCTGGTGCTCTATCCACTGCAACACCTAGCTGCCCTCTAAGGACTCTTCTAACTCAAATTAAATTACTATGATTTCTAATCTTTGCTCAATCCTTGAGGAATTTTTTTCCTTTTCTAAATATTTCAAAAGGAATTTCATTATGGATCTATAGTTTAAAATCAGAATTTTAGAATCCTCCCTATACCAATTAGGTAATCCATAACAACAATGAAAAAGTTGTCTTGCCTAAGATTTTCTAGATTCAATATAGTAGAAATATAATTTTGAAGAAAAAGTCTTGAATGTGGGCTAAGAAGCCTTGTGCTTTTTGCTGATTCAGCTATTTACTAGCTCTGAGACTATAGGGCAAGTCATTTGTCCCATAATTATCTCAGTTTCATTAGCTGAAAATGGGGAAACATATTAACAGCATCATATAATTGTGAGAAAAGTACTGAAAAGTTGTTATTTAATATTCTCGCATGATGCATAGGAGTACCACTGTTATTTAAATGGTGCATTTAAAAAAAAACCATATCTAGATAATTATCAGACAGCTAGGAGCAGGATCTTCTTTTTCCTTAAAAGGGACTAGAAAATTAATCTATCCTGATAGGGGAAAAATATATTTAAAGGTTGCTAAGCTGATGGCAGAGAGGCAAACATAGTTTTAATTGCTTTTACTGTTTTAGCAATAGGAGTGAATGGGTTTTAGAACATTAGTGAGTTTATTGTCGGTTTGAAAGACCAACAAAAATCTTCTCTGATTCATAGGAAGCAGTCATAGACGAGACTTTTACCTACACCTGCTAATGAAGAGAGGTAATTGAGAGCTTAATACCAGTCTCAACTTACTGTGCTATACCTTGACTTTCTAAGTCATGAGATTCAGGGTGACAATAAATGAAAAATTTCCTTAAACTGGAAGAGTAATGTAATTCATTTTTACAGGCATTTATTAAATGCCTCTTGTTTGTAAGGTATTCCAAGGAATATACAAAAATCAGAAGATCTTTGACCTCAAAGAGTAGGAGGGGTACAACAACAGTTACAGCTAATGTTAATGTTAACAGTTAAGAAGAGTAAAATATAATAAATATAATAATTATCAAGTCATAACAACTTAATCTTGCAAAATTCTGTCTTCAAGAGAGAATTGTTTAATGTTTGTTTTAATTTAGTAATATTTTTATGAAAAACAAAACTAAATAAAGAAAATAAAAATCATTTAATGAAAAAGCCAAAGCCCAATTGAACATGACCAGAGCAAGATAGTTGTTTTTTATTGTTTGTTTGGTACAGAAGGTCATACATAGCCAAAGCAAGACTCCTAAACTAGAGGGGTTTTACATTAGGTAAAAGAGCTAAAGGGAATTAAATAGCTCTTTGTATCTTAGACTTAAAAAGTTAATATATATATAATATTATATATTATCCATAGTATAATAATATATAATATAAAGTGATCAAAGTAAATGAGACAGAGAATAAAGAACAGAATGGAGACAGCAGAATTCCAAATACAGAATAGTAATATTTAATTTCATTATGATCAAAGAATGACAGATGGGTGGATGACATAATTGATAAAGCGCTAGATTTTTAATCGATTTGGTTTCAATAACTCCTCTGACATTTAATAGCAAAGTGGCTGTGAAGAAAAATCACTTAATATTTGATCCATAGGCAACTAACAATCAATCAATAAATAAATATTTATGAAATGCCTATTTTGTGCTAAGCACTGGGATATGGAAAGAGCCCCTGCCCGAAAGAAGCTTGCAATCCACCAAGGGAAACAACATGTAAGTAAATAAAAGCAAAACAAGCTTTGCACAGGATAAAAAACATGATAATAATATAAAAATAGTAAATAGCTAAGGCTGGAATGAATAAATTAAAATATTTTGATAATTCTATTTCAATAGAAATAGAAATAGAATTCTCTATATTTTGTTTTATTCCTTTAAAACCCATATCCTGAGGAAACAGGCTCCATCAGTGTGCTCAAATGATTCATGACACAAAATTGTAAGACTCTTTGGTCATAATAAAACAAATTACACATATTGGGAGTACCTACCAAAACATATATCATTGACTTATTTCTGTGAGTAATATAGAGGTTAATAAGA
This sequence comes from Macrotis lagotis, assembly GCF_037893015.1. Lineage (NCBI taxonomy): Eukaryota > Metazoa > Chordata > Mammalia > Peramelemorphia > Peramelidae > Macrotis > Macrotis lagotis. Next base: position 168,251,801 of record NC_133660.1, read on the forward strand.
CATGTTTGGGGAGAAGAATGAAATTGATCTGAAGTGTTCAATCTGAGATTGAAGATGCATATTTTGCCATTATTCCTCTTATTCATGTCACATTATAAGCTTCCCTGATCATAGATTTAAATCTAGGAGGGATCCAAGAAGTTATCTAGTAGTAAAACCCTTTCATTTTCCTGATGAGAAGTTGAGGCTCAAAGATATTAAAACAATGGTCAAAATGCATATAGCTATCAAAAGATGGCTAGTAAACATGCAAATTCTTTGTCACCAAATTTACGTTGCCTTACACTTGATAATATTGTCATGTTATTATGTATGAATAATTAAAAACCCATTGGGATTATTAATATTCAGCCCCTAGAGTCCTTTGTTTTATCTGTTTTATGATTCTCCTGATAATTATTTTTCATATTTATTATGGAACTCTCCTCCTTGATTTCTATATGGATTTTTTGTACAATTAAACATTTAGTTGCATACTATTACTTTTCTTAATTTTCATCAATAAGAAGAAGCTACAGTATTCTTTGATCTGATCTCAGTATGTACTTCAGAATTATTTAGTGGTTTGTGGTGAAAACCAATCTAAACTCTGTTTCAGAGGAAATTATTCATTCAAATAACTTATTGAATGCATATGTACTATATTAAAATGCTCTGATCAACGTTGTGGGAGACAAAGGATGACTAAGTGATCTTGAGTTAATTTCTAGTTGGGGAAAGGTACATAAATATGTTTTAATATAGATTTTAATAATATCAATGCAAAATAGAAACTATTATAAGATAAGATGAAAGAAATTTCGTATGTTTGTGTGTGTGTGTATGTGTGTGTGTGTATGTGTGTGTATTTGGGGAGGGGAATAAGGGAAGGTTCTATGAATGTACTAAAATTTGATCTGGTTCTTTAATGTTGGGAAGGATCTCAAAAAGTCAGAATGGGGGATTGAGCATTCAAGGTCTTGAGAATAAATAAGAATAATATTCATAAAAATTTAAGAAGGGTACAGAAGCAGAAAAAGTGCAGACTATTTTCAGAAAAATAAATTGGCAGGAACCCAGAATGAGGACCTGGAAGTACTGTGAGAAAAGGACAAAAAGTATTTTACATTCCCTTCTATTTTTATAAGCAGCAAAATGGACCAAGTTGCTGTACTTCCGAAAATACACACAAGCACACACAGATATACACATAAACACATATTCCTACATATGTCTGCATGCATGTTTTTTTACGGGAAAGGAATAGCTTAAATTTTAAAGTATTCTCATTGGATCAGAATCCAGAGAACACATAGTCTATTTGGGTAAAGCAACATGAACATATATAAATAAGTATTAAATATTCAATGCAATTTCCTCAGAGTTTGGCAGAAGTAAAAAATGAAGGACAGTCTGTTAAAAATGGGACCAGGGCTGCCAATGGGTTCAATGCAAGACTGAGACTAGGATGGGTAAGATAAGGGACCTCCAGAGGAAAAGGACTGATATGAATGGACATAAAGTAGCTCAGAAACTCAGAGAGTCTAAGTAGGTTCAAAAGAAATCAAATTGGGGCGGCTAGGTGGCATAGTGGATAAAGCACCGGCCCTGGAGTCAGGAGGACCTGGGTTCAAATAAGGCCTCAGACACTTAATAATTACCTAGCTATGTGGCCTTGAGCAAGCCACTTAACCCCATTTGCCTTGCAAAAATAAAAAAAAACCCTAAAATCAAATTATAATATCCCTCAGAAAAAATGATAATTTTTAATTGATTTACAATCCATGAGCAAAAGATACAAACTGGAATGTGTGTGTGTGTGTGTGTGTGTGTGTGTGTGTGTGTAGAGAATTACTTATGATTGGCTACTAATTTTTTTGCATATTATCAGTTGTTGAATACTTTATTTATTCTTTGATTTCTGCAGAGAATTAAAAAAAAATTACTTAATGTCCCCTACTTAATTTAAAAATATACTCATTTAAAGAAAAAAATGAATAATGGATTATTGTTGAAGGCAAATTTGACAAGATTCCAATATTTAAAAAGTCTGGGATAGATTTTTTTAAAAACTTTTCACATTAATGAAATTAATTTTTTTATTTAATTAGGTTACCAGCTCCTTTTGGATGCAATGTAATAATTAAAAGTACTATGTTTTTCTACCTGTTTCTAAGATTAAAGATTAATAAAGATAGGTAGAGTGTCTTGATAATGGTGTTTGGCGGAAAGAAATAAAAACAATTAGAATTTGTTAACTAGACAAGAAATCTAATGATCTAATCCCAAGTGCAATTAATGCATGTACTTTGCTATCAAGATCACAGATAGAGTAATAAAATGATTTTTTTCTGTTGCTCAAATGAAAATTTGTAGAAAGATGAGGTCATGACAACTCAGAAACAAGATGACAAGATATGAAAAAGGTTATTCTAGCAAACATTGAACTAATTAGAAACGGGACACTTATTCTGAAACAAAAGAAGAAATTTTCTGTTTGGCCATTTCAAATAAAAACAATTGCCATGCTCTTAAAATTTCATTTGATTTGAGATTTCTACCAAAAATACTTTCCTTCAACTAAATATATGGGAGAAAAAATCTGTCATTTATATATTATCTTCAACCAAAATAGGTGGTATTAATTAGTTTGCAGGTCTTGATTACTGACTCAGTCCTAGATGGATTCTACTACACCTGTAGTAGGAAGATAGGTAGCTGTTCTTACTTGTCTTTGATCCTTACCTAGAGTTTAGAGGGGAACTCAATAAATAAACTGAATTGAACTCAACATATTTGGCATCTAGGAGTTGGCTTTTCAGACATTTATATAAAAAGCTTGAGATATACTTCCTTGAGTCATTAACTATAAATTTCTTTGCCTTATTACCCCAAGTCCAACAATCAGAAATGTTCTAACTTCTTTTCCTCCTTAAGTGACTTACCTCTTAAACCTCCCCAAATAAATAATGTATTGTTTAGCTTACTGAATACTATTTTGCATAAGTATGAAAGTTAATGGCATTGTTCATGCTCAGCATAGAAGAGGGGTAAGGAGCAATTCAACATTGTTATTGTTGAATAGATTTCCAATCAACTCATTCAAAGATAGGTTGTTACAAAAAAAATCACTCCAAGTCATTGACTAATTTGATTTAAAAAAAAGAAGATAATCCAAACTGCCATTGTCAAAAATGAAAAAGGGGAATTCCACACCAATGAAGAAGAAATGAAAACAATTTTTAGAAATTATTTCATCTATGTGACTAAAATTGACAAACTAAATTAAATAAATGAATATTTATAAAAAACATAAATTGCCCAGATTAACATGAAAGGAAATAGAACTTTTTAAATAACCCATTCTTAGAAGAAGAAATTAAAACAAGGTATAAGTAACATGTCAAAGGCAGAATCAAATAATTAAGGCAATCAAGTCCAATATCACATAAACTATTTGGAAAAAATAGCTAAAAGAGGGATTCTAAAAATTCTTTTTATGACATAAATCTGTTCTTGACACCTAAATCAATGAGAGACAAACCAAAGAAAGAAAGGTAAAAGCAAATTTCTAATGAATATTGGAATATTGATATGTTTTTTTGCAGGACAGTGGGGTTAAGTGACTTATCTGTTACAGAGCTATGTAATTAAGTATCTGAGAATAGATCTGAACTCAGGCCCTCCTGACCCAGGTCAGGTGCTCTATTCACTGCACCATCTAGCTGCCCCGGTATAAATTTTTAAATAAATACTAGCACAGAAATTTTAACAAAAGATAAAAATAGATAAACTTTAACCAGGATGGCTATATTCCAGAAATACATTACTATTAAAATATTAAGAAAACTAAATTTAATTGATCATATTAATAGCAAATATAACAAAAACATATGATTATATTATACATGCAGAAAATGCATGTTACAAAATATAAATCTCATTTATGTTAAAACTACTAAAATCTTAGAAATGAATCTATCCAAATTTGAGATATAGAATTATTTGTAAGGGGGACAAACTAGGAGAACATGACATTTAGACTGAATGAGATGAAAATGTCTATTATTACCATTAATATTAAATTTTAAATATAGATAGAAATGCTAGCTATAATATATAAAACAAGAAATATAAATAATAAGCATAGGATGTGAACATTTTTGCAGAAGTCATAACAAATCTAGATATCCAACTTACAAAAAATACTGAAACAACTTTAACAAAATTGAATAAACTAATACAAATATGCACATTTCTGTACATTAACAACAAAATCCAGCAGTAGGAGATAGAAAAATTTCATATAAAATAATAATGGCAAATACAAAATTCTTAGGAGTCTTCCTGCCAAGACTCATAGAGGAATTATATGAATACAATTACAAAACATTTTCTGACAAATAAAAGCAGGTTTAAATAATTAGAGATTTATTAATTGCTCATGAGTAGGCCAAAACAATATCCTAAAACTGAAATTACTATGTGTATTGATTTGCTTATTCAACATTTAGTGCCTACCATTTAAACTATTAAAGGCCTATTTTACAGAACTAGAAAAAAAGTAACCACAAATTTATTTAGAAGAACAAAAGATCAACACGATAAAGAGAAGCAATGAAAGAAAAACATGAAAGAAAAGTACTTGTGAGCATCTGATTTCAAACTATGCTATAATGCCATAATTGTTTAAAAATGATACAGATAAAAATAAAAAGGTTGATTAGTACAATTAAGTATATATATATGTGTTTGTGTGTGTGTGTGTGTGTGTGTGTGTGTGTGTGTGTGTGTATATATATATATATATATATATATATGTTATGTAGAACAAAATAGAATAACTTGATTCAAGAATTCAACCATTCCTGTTAGGAAAATTGGAAAATGATTTGACAGAAATTAGGTATAGACCAATATTTCACTAAGATATGCCAAGGAAAGCTTCAAAAGAGGTCACATCATAAACAGATTAGAGTATCACCAAAGAAATCTTCTGTCATAAACTCTAGATGACTTTATGATCAAAATAGAAATTTTCCTGGAGATAAAATATAATTTTGATTACATTACAATAAAACATTTTTACACAGACAAAATCAGAGCAGATAAGATCCGGGTATTGAGGGGAAAATCTTTGTGGCAAATTTCTGTGATAAGATTTCATTTCTGAGATATATGGGAAATTTAGTCAAAATTTCATGGATAAGCAACTCCCTAGTTGATGAATAGTCAAAGAATAGCAAGAGAGCTATCAATAAATCAAAAAATTGCTCTAAATCTCAAATAATTAGAGGAATACAAATGTAAACAACTCGAATTTACCATTTCATAACCATTAGATTGGCAAAGGTGACAGAAAAGAAAAATGACAAATGCTAAAAAAGGTTTTAAAAAGTTGGTGGAGTGGTAATCTGGTCCAATGAATTCTGAAAATCAGTGTGAAATTCTGCTCAAAGCCTCTAAATCATATATACCCCTTGAATCAGTCTTCCTGCTATTAAGTCCAAAGAGAAAAAAAGAAAGAAAAATGGACTTATTTTCAAAAAATAATTATAAAAGCTCTTTTTTGCAGTAGCACAGTATTGGAAATTGAGAGGATATTCATCAGAAGAGAAGATACTCCTCTTTATTCCCTCCCTCCCTTTTTCCCTTCCCTCTCCTTCTATCTCCCCCAGTAATGTTTGCCCTTCATTTTCTTTCTTTTTCTTTTTTTTTAAAGTTTTTTTCAAGGCAATGGGGTTAAGTGACTTGCGGAAGGTCACACAGCTAGGCAATTGTTAAGTGTCTGAAGGCAGATTTGAACTCAGGTACTCCTGACTTCAGGGATGATGCTCTATCCACTGTGCCACCTAGCTTCCCCTTGTTCATTTTCTTTTTTTTTAAAAAATTATTTTCATTAAAGATATTATTTGAGTTTTACAATTCCCCCCCCAATCTTGCTTCCCTCCCCCCCACCCCCCAATGGAAAACACTGTCAGTCTTCACTTTGTTTCCATGTTGTACCTTGATCCAAATTGGGTGTGATGAGAGAGAAATCATATCCTTAAAGAGGAGAAGAGAAGTCTAAGAGGTAACAAAATCAGACACTAAGATATCTGTTTTTTTTTTTTCTAAATTAAGGGGAATAGTCCTTGAACTTTGTTCAAACTCCACAGTTCCTTATCTGGATACAGATGGCACTCTCCTTTGTAGACAGCCCAAAATTGTTCCTGATTGTTGCACTGATGGAATGAGTGAGTCCTTCAAGGTTGAACATCACTCCCATGTTGCTGTTAGGGTGTACAGTGTTTTTCTGCTTCTGCTCATCTCACTCAGCATCAGTTCATGTAAATCCCTCCAGGCTTCCCTGAAATCCTGTCCCTCCTGGTTTCTAATAGAACAATAGTGTTCCATGACATACATATACCACAGTTTTGCTAAGCCATTCCCCAAATGAAGGACATTTACTCAATTTCCAATTCTTTGCCGCCACAAACAGGGCTGCTGTTAATATTTTTGTACAAGTAATATTTTTACCCTTTTTCCTCATCCCTTCAAGGTATAGATCCAGTAATGGTATTGCTGGGTCAAAGGGTATGCACATTTTTGTTGCCCTTTGGGCATAGTTCCGAATAGCTCTCCAGAAGGGTTGGGTGAGTTCACACCTCCACCAACAGTGTAGTAGTGTCCCAGATTTCCCACTACCCTTCCAACAATGATCATTATCCTTTCTGGTCATATTGGCCAATCTGAGAGGTGTGAGGTGGTACCTCAGAGAAACTTTAATTTGCTTTTTAGAGAAATGCAAATAATTAATGATTTAGAGCATTTTTTCATATGGCTATGGATTGCTTTGATTTCCTCATCTGTAAATTGCTTTTGCATATCCTTTGACCATTTGTCAATTGGAGAATGGCTTTTTGTTTTAAAAATATGACTCAGTTCTTTGTATATTTTAGAAATGAGACCTTTGTTAGAATCATTAGTTGTAAAGATTGTTTCCCAATTTACTACATTTCTTTTGATCTTGGTTACATTGGTTTTATCTGTGCAAAAGCTTTCTAATTTAGTGTAATTGAAATCATCTAGTTGGTTTTGGTGATGTTCCCCAACTCTTCCTTAGTCATAAACTGCTCACCTTTCCATAGATCTGACAGGTAAACTAGTCCTTGATCTTCTAATTTGCTTATAGTATTGTTTTTATGTTTCAGTCCTGTAACCATTTGGATCTTATCTTGGTAAAGGGTGTGAGGTGTTGTTCTAATCTAAGTTTCTTTCATACTAACTTCCAATTATCCCAGCAGTTTTTATCAAAGAGGGAGTTTTTATCCCAATGGCTGGACTCTTTGAGTTTATCAAATGGCAGATTACTATAATCCTCTCCTGCTTTTACACCTAGTCTATTCCACTGGCCCACCACTCTATTTCTTAGCCAATACCAAACAGTTTTGATGACTGATGCTTCTTTTGCACTTTTTTTTTTCATTAAGCTCCTGGCAATTCTTGACTTTTTATTTCTCCATATGAATTTACTTACAATTTTTTCTAACTCATTAAAGAAATTTTTTGGAATTTTGATTGGTAGGGCACTAAACAGTTTAGTTTTGGTAGAATTGTCATTTTTATTATATTAGCTCTACCTATCCATGAGCAGTTGATATTTGCCCAGTTATTTAAATCCGATTTAATTTGTGTGAGAAGTGTTTTATAATTGTTTTCAAAAAGATTCTGAGGCTGTCCTGGCAAATAGACTCACAAATATTTTATATTGTCTGAGGTTATTTTGAATGGGATTTCTCTTTCTAGCTCTTGCTGCTGTATCTTGCTAGACATATATAGAAAAGTTGAAGATTTATGAGGGTTTATTTTATAACCTGCAACTTTGCCAAAATTGCTAATTGTTTCCAGTAGTTTTTTGGATGATTGTTGGTATTCTCTATGTAGACCATCATGTCATCTGCAAAGAGTGAGAGTTTTGTTTCTTCCTTCCCAATTCTAATTCCTTCAATTTCTTTTCCTTCTCTAATTGCTGATGCTAACATTTCTAATACAATATTGAATAGTAGTGGTGATAATGGGCACCCTTTTTTCACCCCTGATCTTACTGGGAATTCCTCTAGCCTCTCCCCATTGAATATAATGCTTGTTGATGGTTTCAGATAGATACTGCTAATTTTTTTAAGGAACAGTCCGTTTATTCCTACACTCTCTAGTGTTTTTAATAGGAATGGATGCTGTATTTTGTCAAAAGCTTTTTCAGCATCTATTGATATGATCATATGATTTCTGATAGGTTTGTTGTTGATATAATTGAGTATATTAACAGTTTTCCTAATATTGAACCAACCCTGCATTCCTGGAATAAATCCTACTTGATCATAAAGTGTTATACTAGTGATAACTTGTTGTAATCATTTTGCTAAGATTTTATTTAGGATTTTTGCATCTATATTCATCAGGGAAATAGGTCTATAATTTTCTTTCTCTGTTTTAACTCTTCCTGGTTTAGGTAACAGCACCAATTAGTTTCATAGAAAGAGTTAGGCAGAGTTCCATCTTTCCCTATTTTTCCAAAGAGTTTATATAGAATTGGAACCAATTGTTCCTTTAATGTTTGGTAGAATTCACTTGTGAATCCATCAGGTCCTGGAGATTTTTTTTAGGGAGTTCCATAATGGCTTGTTGAATTTCTTTTTCTGAGATAGGGTTGTTTAGGTATTTAATCTCTTCTTCATTTAACCTGGGCAACTTATATTTTTGTAAGTATTCATCCATTTCACTTAGATTATCAAATTTATTGGTATAGAGTTGGGCAAAATAATTTCGAATTATTACTTTAATTTCCTCCTCATTGGTGGTGAGTTCACCTTTTTCATTTATGATACTAGCAATTTGGTTTTCTTTTTTCTTTTTTTAATCAAATTGACCAGAGGTTTATCAATTTTGTTGTTTTTTTATAATACCAACTTTTGGTTTTATTTATTAATTCAATAGTTTTTTGCGTTCAATTTTATTAATTTCCCCTTTAATTTTTAGAATTTCTAATTTAGTATTTAATTGGGTAGTTTTGATTTGTTCTTTCTCTAATTTTTTTAGTTGCTTGTTTAGTTCATTGATTACCTCTTTCTCTAATTTATTCATGTAAGCATTTAGAGCTATAATATATCCCCTGAGACTTGCTTTGAATGAATTGCATAGGTTTTGGTATGTTGTTTCATTATTATCATTATCTGGGATAAAATGGTTAATTGTTTCTATGATTTGTTTTTTGGTCCACTCATTCTTTAAAATGAGGTTATTCAGTTTCCAATTGGTTCTGGGTCTATATCTCCTTGGCCCAGTATTGCATATGACTTTTATTGCATTGTGATCTGAGAAAGATGTATTCACTATTTCTGCCTTTCTGCAGTTGATCATTAAGTTTTTATGTCCTAGTACATGGTCAATTTTTGTATAAGTTCCATGTACTGCAGAGAAAAAAGGTATATTCCTTTCTATCTCCATTCAGTTTCCTCCATAAGTCTACCATATCTAATTTTTCTAACAATCTATTTACCTCCTTAACTTATTTCTTGTTTATTTTATGATTCAATCCCTTGTTCTTTTTCAAAGAAGATCACATCAGGGAAGTGAGCTGATGCCATGAAAAACACATGTATTGGATTTGAGTGAAGGGGATGTGCTATGAACCCAACCTCACTTTCTCCTCCAGAGCCATCTGGGTCCAGTGCATAGATATCAATCAGGATTACTGGAGATGGCCCTGGATGTGTGGCAATCAGCTAGTTGCAAGGTCACACAGGTAGTTAGAGACAAGTGTCTGAGGTAGGATTGGAACTTCTGTCCTTCTGAATACAGAGCCAGTGCTCTATCCACTGCACCACACAGAGGCACACAGATGCACAACAGACACATACATAGGCAGTCACAGATACACACACCCTTTTGGAAGGCCTCAAGGCATGGGGCAGTGTGGTCTATTAGAAACATTCTTAGAAATAAAATCAAGAGAGACCTGGTTTCATTATAGGACTGCGGGTAAATCTTTGAACCTGTTTCTTCATCTGTAAAATGGGAATAAGAGTACTTGCAATATTTGCCTTATAGAGTGATGGGTGGGAAACAACTGCACATTTTAAAGCAACATATGTGTCAATAACAAGGGATGTTTTCCCCCTGTAAAGAGAAGGAAATACTTATATTATTATATTATAAGAGATTCCTTGTTACCTGCTAACCAGGCCAAACATTGCTGCTAGGTTTCATTCATCACTGCACCTGGGTGCTTTACCTGGGACTAAAGGGATTCCCCCCCACTTCATCTTTATAGATACACACACATATTACCTTATGCTTTTTCAGCAATGGTATATAAAGTGATAATATATAGCCTATAGGCTTTTAAAATCATTTTTTTAGGAAACAATTGATTTGGACATTGATATTTTTTAATTGAACCTCAAGGGTCAAAGAGAAGAGGATTGTCAATGTCATTAACAGGAAAAATAGCAGCCCATAATGCCTCTCTTTCCTTTCACTGATTTATCTTTTTCCTTCTATAGAATAAAATGATCATGTTTTAAGCATGTGTTGAAATTAACCAAGATGTTTTACCTCAGCCAGTAGTTTCTATTAGCTCCTCTAATTTTATTCAATAAAATAGTGCTTTCGAACATATGAGAAAATGCAATTTATTTACCTGAATTAGGGTGTTTCATTTGGTAACTGACAGATTGGTTCTACTCTTTGGATCCTTCCATATATTTTTTCTGCCAAATTTGTGTCAAATTCAAGTTTAATAAACATCATTTTTATAGCTAAATGCATTGCTGAAAATGTTGAACAAAATAAAGATGGAGATAACGTTCTAAACATAATTCTAGAAATACTAGAAACCTCCTATACATTGGAATCAATTCAATAATCAGTATTTTGGTTTATGTTTACTTAACCTTTCACAGATCCTGCCAACACTATAATCTTTAAATTTTTATTTCTCTATTATTTCCAAAGTATAGTGAGAGTGTTTTATGTATCTGACTGAAATGAATATATATATACAGTTGAATGTTTCAGTAGAATTTAATAATTTATTATTACTATAAAGTTGTCTATACATACATACATACATACATACATACATACATACATACATATATAATTGGCATTACTTTTTAGTGAAATCTATTCCCATTCTTGCCATATGTTAATAACTCATTATTGATTTTTTGAGAGGGAATTAAAGATCAATACTAAGGGTAGGGGCAGCTAGGTGGCATAGTGAATAGAGTATTGGACCTGGAGTCAGGAGGATCTGGGTTCAAATTCAGCCTCAGACAATTGATAATTACCTAGCTGTGTGACCTTGGGCAAGTCACTTAAGCCCATTGCCTTGAAAAAAAAACAATAAAAAAGGTCTATACTAAGGTGAACCTTCTAAATTTTTTTTTTTTTGGAAACAGTAAAATATTTTCCCGTCTCTATTCTTCAGAAAATTTTTCCATTTAACATAAATCATCAAAAAAATAATTAATAGTTCAGCAATCACATTGGCAATTTATTTTAATACCTTTGATTATAATTCATCTGGGTTAGGAAACTTGGACTCATTTTAAAGAGCTACATGATCTCTACTAACTCCTTATTTTAGATCTCAATTACCTTGAAAGTCATAGTTTTTTTTTAAAGAACTCTCAGCCTGAAAATTGTTTTCCCTTATGTAGAAAATAGCATCATAATAGGATTTGAAGCATTTTCTCCTGCTGCTGTGTTTTTATCATGATTATATCACTTAAAAACATTTCTTTGTTCTTCTTACACTAAACATGCCTAAATGTCTCTTTTTATAATTTTTATCATTTTTCCACAAATTTCAACTTATCTTTGTGATTTAACTTTCCTGACTACATTTCTACAAGTTGGCCTTTTGTATCCTAGCATGGTTATGTATTCAATATCTTTTGCATCTATCTTTTCAAAATCTTAGGTCATTTAAATAATTTTCTCTTGTCACATTGGTCTGCTTAGATACCTAGTTTCCCCAACAATACCAATTTTTCTTACTCATTGGAATTATTGGCAATTTTATTGCCAAGAGTTATTTTTCTGGTGATATTGCCTAATTTGTAGATTGCAATTATAACTTCTATGACATTTTTGAAATGTACTTTCATAAAGTACGTGTCTGACTAAAGCCGATATTCCTCTGTTTAGCTATTATGAAATCTAAGATGACATTTATTTTATTTTAAGCTTTCTCTCACTTTTATTTCTTCAATCTACTCTGCCTTGATTATCAGAATTAAGTCTGATGTAGTAGTACCTTCTACTTATTTCTGATTTCTTATAACTCTGGAACAATGAAATTGTTATCAAGTCAAAGTAAATCTCTATCATGTAATCTCATTTTTGTGGAATGAGATTTTCTTCAGTTGATGTCTAGATCATTGAAACTATCTATCATTCTTCATATTTTTCATCTGAAAAGTTGATTTTCTATCTGCTTGTCTGAAGGAAAGTTATTTAGTACTGTAGTTTTATCTAGCAGTATCTAGGCATTTATGCTTTTAATGTTTTTTTTTTTCATGTAGAAGATGTCTGGAAAGATATCCTAAATTAGATCATCATTCCTGATGAAACTTTTTATGACCTACAGAGCTTAAGAAATCTTTTTACATGAAGCTGAAGCTCAATATAATTTTCTTTATTAGTTATGTAATGATTCTTTACTTTTATTGCTATTCATTACTCAGTGTGAGGTTATCAAAAACAAATTCTCACTCCTCTCAAGTATTAGTTCTGTAGTGTGACCTTGAACAAGTTCTTTTGATTCTCTAAGCCCTGATTTTCTCAACTGTAAAATGAAGGGGTTGAAATAGGTATTTTTTGAGATTCCTTCTAGCTACATCCATCTTAGAGTTAGGAAATGCACTGAAAAGTAGGAAATTTATTGACATCTATGTTGTTTTTGAATCAGGTAGAATTAATTTTACTTGACTACACAAAGGTAAAACGTGCTTCTTGTTTACTATCATAGTTGATTCAATCACTTGAATGTGTCTTAGTAATCACTATGTTCACTCCAGCTTTTCAAATTTCCAATTAGAGTGTGAAAAGTGAAGTTTAAAATATTTAAAATGTTCTGTTTCTACCCTCTCAGCATTTTTTCTTGTCATTTATGTGAATTTTCCATTTCCTCAATTTTTTTATTTACTCATCCTACCTTCAAATCATATGCTATTTTTCAAAGATGAGTTTATTTTAAAAATACTGCAATGAAGACCTTCAATGCTGGGCTATTCAGGCTTTAAAGTGAAAAGTTTCCATGATTTCCATTATATTACCATGATTTATAAATCAATGAGATCATTCAGTTGACAGAGTACACATTTATAAGTATCCTAATTGGTATCTCCAATTAATCATACCGATTAGAAGAAATACATTAAAATAACTTTTTTTGGGGATTTCTAAATGTTCATATATATATAATATACTTAAATAGTAGTAATTAACATGTATATTTATTATTGATTTCCTTTCAAATGTACTTTATAGATTGGGAAAGAATTTGCCTATGTAGTGAGAAATTATTTATATATGTAGACAAAGGTATGGAAATGACCACAAAATGATTTTTGAATGGTTTCAGTTTGAATGAATTTGCATGATTTTAATTGTAAAATTACAACTTTATGCAAATATCTTAACTGACAAAAGAAAGCATCTTCAAAATGTATTTAGTAAGTTTAATCATATTTTAGTTGAAACTTTAAATTGTGTAAAGTGTTTGGGTTTTTGTTTTTATTTCTGGGAGAGATCACTTATGGTATAGTTGTAAACCAATCACTTCAACTAAGTTCATATTATCTATATGATGATGAGAATATGAAAATGAACAACATGTAGTCTTTGTCCTTGTATTTCAGTTGACAGGATAATAGGAAGATAGATTTAAATTTAGAAGGGTCTTCAGGATGCATCTCTTCTTTTCTCATATTGAAACTGAGGCCCAGAAAGAAAAATGGCTAGCTCAGCATCACACCCTTAAGTAGCAGATCCAAGAACAAGACTTTAGATCATCAATATTGAATAAGGCATGAAAAATGGAGAGGTATGCTTTTCAAAACTGTCCAAATTTTAGAGGAATTCTTTATATGGGATGATGAATTGCTCTAGATACTCTCTCCAGAAGATCATTATTATGTTATTTGCATCACACTGTAGCACATAACAATGCCTAATAAGTAGCAAATAAAATTGCTCAAAAGCATTGATTAAACTTTCAACCTAGAAAATAAAATAGAATGTCTATTTTAAGATTATTTTTTATTATTGTTATTATTGTTATTTAGGATTAGTATTATGTGACTGATCGATTTATAGTTTTCATTTATCAGTTTATATATTTGGGAAGCTTATTTTAATGGAACAATGAGATAGTGTCTGATTTGAAATGAATAAGAGATTGTTGGAGCATAGAGGGTGGGTTCCTTTAGGAAAAAATGTAGATAAGCGACTGAATGACTAAATGTTGTACTTAGATTCAAAAAAGAGTAAAGTTTGAATCTTATCTCAAACATGCAATACCTATGTGACTCTGGGTAATTCATTTAGCCTCATCTTGAATAATTTTCCTAAATTATAAAATAGAAATAATAATACCATCCACTTTAAAGCATTGTTTTAAGGATCAAATGAAATAGTATGTATAAATTTTCAAACTTTACAGTGCTACATAAAATTATATATTATTATTGCTATAAAATTATTTTAATGACAGCTTCTGTTGTTTTTGTCATCATTTGAAAACAGTTGAAATTTTATTTTGTCTTAATTTTTTCTTATTTTGAACTTGAAAACACACCAGACATTAAAATATTCATAAGAATACAAAAGAAGAACTACAGGGGAAACCATGTATTTGTATTATATTTAATTTATTTATTTTAAAGCATAAAAAAATTTAACAGATTCATTTCAATGCTATCCTGCTAATCGTCTTCTCTCACTTTTCATCTCCTTCAATATCTCCATTTTATTTCTTTTTTACCTTTTTGACATTACTACACAAGCTGACCTCTATTCTTTAATAACCCCAACTCCACTAAACCATTAAGGAAAAGAAAAGCCTTCACTAGTAACAAATTAATTGTTAAATGAAATAAAAATTCATCCATGGCTATGTTAAATATTGTCCTACAGGCTTATTTAGCCTGAGTTTTAAGCATTAACCATTTGACTGTTGAAGTAGTCATACTTCAAAAGATAGTGTTAAATTTTATATGACAATGACTGAAGTACCTTGATATTTAAATTTTATAGTGACATTTATTTCTCTTAAAAAAATCTGGAGCTTTATCTGTCATTCACAAAAGTTGTCATTTTGAAGTTGCTTTCAGGAGGTGACTAATTGCTTCTATTTTTAGATGTTTTGATTTTGTTTTGTTGAAACATGATAGCAGAGATTTGATTTTAACATGGCTTACAGGGACTCTCATGAGTAAGTGATCTATTTTTTACTTATATACTACATCTATTCTTACTGATAAGGAAAAAAAAACACTTTCATTTTCTTCTGTTTTTCAACATTTTTTAAAAATATTTTTGCTATATCATTTATTTATATTTGGTCTACAATAATATTTTGTGAAGCTATTACTAGAGAAACATTTTGTACCTTCTTCTAAATTACAAGCTATTATCTGTTCAAGTCTTTCTCCGATGTTCTTATTTCACTTATTTAATTTTTTTAGCTCTTGATCATATTTTTTTCAGGTACTCTTACAAATTATATTTCCAAGTCATTTTCCCCTCTCTAACATGTCCTTTAGTCACTGAAATATTTTTTCTGCTTGGTATATTTTTGGTGTTTTCTTGACTAACAATGTTTATTTCTAGTTTTCAGTGTCTATTCATATCTCAGCCTTGGAGTCTCTGGTACAGAGCACTACAGGTCCAAGTGCTACCAAGCATCTGGATTGATTACCTGCCCTAAGTGTTGAGGTTCTTTACAGATTTTTGGTTTTGATGTAACCTTTGATACAGTCTTGAGTTGAATAATGGCACTTAGAATAGGTTTCTTTGTATTTCTTGATTATTATTCATCTGAGTGTCATTTTTAGATCTTCAATGAAGGTACATGTGAGGCAGTGTGACTTTCTTGTTATCTTTCATATATATATATATATATATATATATATAGATATAGAGAGAGAGAGAGAGAGAGAGAGAGAGAGAGAGACATCATATTTGCACACTGATGTAAATCAATTACTGTTATTTGATTTAGAATTTTGGCACACAAGGTCTCCAAAAAATTTAAGGTAAGGATTATCCAAGGCGCATTGAGCAGTTATACCATGCACCTAAGTAGGACGCAATCCAATGCTTATAAGGAATTATAAAGGTGAAATGGATTAAAGACAGCCATCAAAGAAACCTATTTTCAAAAAAGAATATAGGTTAGTTATATAGTAAGAGTAAAGAATAAATAAAGGAGAGTTCTCATATTCCACTCACATTTTAGCCACCAAAACAATCCAAGGAAGATTCGGTCTTGTGGCTATCATGGGAGGACATGGATGAGACCCTCATAGACTCAACAACACTGATGATATAAAAATCTATTGAAATGTTGAAGTACATAGTATGGGAATGTGGGGAGATAAAAATGATATATTATTTCTGATAATAAATAGATTATAATAAATAGATTTCCTTTGTCTCTTTGAATTGGAAGAGAGGTTTTAGAGAGGATATGACATTTGATAAGGCAATGAAGAATAGACAAGGGGATAGCTAGGTGGCGCAGTTGAACACCGGCACTGGAGTCAGGAGTACACTTAATAATTGTCTAGCTGTGTGGCCCATTTGCCTTGTAAAAACCTAAAAAAAAAGAATAGAAAAATTGGATATACTAAATAGTTGAGGAGGGACTATTTCAGATGGAGAAAGAATGTTAGCAAAGTTATGGGAACAGAAAATTATGAGACACATTTGGGGAACAGTAGGGAGTTTTGTTTTATAGCATAGGGTATACTAAGATTAATAAAGAAAGATTTAAAAATGTAGAATGAGACAGTCTCATCTCTGAATGTCTTTCAGTTGAAGCTGGCTGATCACTAATCAGGGATTTTGCAGGGGAGATTCCATTCTAAATTTGGAACTGAACAGATTAATGAATCTTTTGTTAATTGCTCATTCTGCTCTGTGTATAGCAATCCCTGTTCTCAAGAATCTCATTTTTATAATGGGAAAGACAACACAAGTGGAAGGTTTAAGCTATAAGGTTCACAGAAGAACAAATTTCATAGTCGTTAAATGTTGCATTGAAGTAGATGTCAATGCTTCTTCTTTAATGTAATTTCTACTAATAAAATGTTATCAATTTCTAAGGTTGTACCTTTTGACATGAAAATAACTTCAGTTATAAGAACTTTATTATTTTTAAATTGATCTGGACATAACACCAGAAAGAACAATTGCAAGGCTGTATTTTGACAGAGCTTCCTTTCTCAGGATGATATCTAAGGACCATGAGCTGAAAATATTCCTATTCTAAAGGGTTTTTTTTTTTTTGGTTCAGAGTCCTGGATTATTTCCATAAGTATCTGGAGGATATGGGAGTTAGGGCAATATTGATGGTTTGATTTGTTCGATACATTCTGTTTCTCCTATTTCCCAAGGTATTCCACTGCTATCTATAGGTATCTCATCTTCTCTATGAGTGGCAATTGGTGGGGCAGTGAGTAGGTCCTTCTCCACAAGATTTGTTTCCCTCCATGGTGGCTGTGAAGGCTTTCTTGGATGCAGGACTAGTGGCATAGTGGGAACAGCCTTTCATAGAACTCTTGTGCTCATCTGCCCATATTTTGGGGCAGTTGGTCAATTTTCATTATGCTACAACTGCTGAAGATGGGACCCAACATGCAAATATTACCCCTCTCAAGGATGGTTTCAGAAACTGAACTAGAAGCAGCTCTGGTACTATGGAGAATAGTGCAAAACACAATTTTCAAGACTCTTGGGTTCAGAATCCTGGACTACTTATATGAAAAATCCTAGATGACTCTAAAGTCCCTTCTAAAATAGAGAATTTGCAATTCTATAAATTTCTTTCATTAGGCAAAGTTTACTTCTGCATTGCCACCTTAAAAGTGTTACATATGTCATATTTCTATTGGCATTTTGTTTACAAAATTTATTTGTATTTTTAAAATGTTGAATGTAATGGTTGAAGCAAGGATTCTAACAACAACAACAACAACAAAATTAAACCTAAAAATGATCTGTAAACTGAGCAAAGAAATCTCTAATGATAAAGAAAAATTATGCGTCCAGACTTATAGGCATTTCAGAGTTTTTTATTCACATTTTTTCCAGTTTCTATATAGTTTACTTTGTAGTTCAAAGGAGAGTGCTGTTGAAGGAGATATCAAACATTTTTCTTTTGCTTTCCCTTTACACTATATCTATGACTAAGACAGTTGGAATTGCCACAGTCTAGATAAACCAGTTTCAAGTAATGGTCTTTCAGTCTCCACTTAAAAATTAAAAAGGGAAAAATAAAAAAAAACAAAAGGAACAATATAGATAACAGAGCAATAAGTATATAGAGTAATGAGACTTTGGTCAGATTTAGCTAAATGTAAGGATGTGAGAGGCAGACCCAAATGCTCTGGTTTACAGATAATGAGTAAAAAAAATCTTATATTTATGTAAATGGAAATATTTTTTTTTCATTTTTCCTCAGTCTATTGGATGAAAAGTTTCTAGGTAACAGAATCTGGATTATAGTTTATTAATGAATTCATAAAGTATTATTGCTGAAACCTTATAAATCACCTAACCCAATGACATCATTTTATAAATGGACAATGGCTTTTTCAAGATTCCAAATCTGGTCAAAGCAGTCAGGAATAGAATTAAACCAGCATGTGCTAAATGATTTTTACTGGAAGAGACATTAAGTTAGAAGAAAAGGCCAATCAAGAAAGGTAGGGACCATGCCACCTCCCTTTGAACATAGTTCTTTATGTACAACTTTTCCATGAATGTCTATTGATTAAATTATAAAGTATATCCCAAGTTTGGTATGGGGACTGAAAATGTGCACAACAATAAATACCATGAACTCTATATTGTCTTTGGGTGTAGGATCAGGTGTCATTTGTCAGATTTGTTACCCAGTAGCTGATTCTGGATCATAGTTCCAGGGTAGGAAGGAGCAGTTCTGGTCATGAACAGGGACCACCTGTGTAAAGACCAGGATGCAAAATAGGAGAACAATGAAGACACCTCTCTAGAATGCACCACATCAAAAATGCTAAGGACTCCAGAGCAAGCTTTGAAAGCAGCAGAGCATAAAAGACAAAAAGCTCAGACCAGATATCCCCAAGAACCAAGGAGAGAACACTAACAGAAAACCTCAAATCAAGAAATTATCTGGAAAAATTAACAACAAGAAGCAACAACTACAACAATGCCTAACTAAAAAAAGGTGTGGTGACAGGAAAGCTCCAGACACATTGTCAGAAAAAGACAATGACATAAACATCCTCAAAGGAAAAGGTCTGAATTATAAAAGTCTAACAATGATTTCTAGAAAAACTAAAAAAATAAAAGAAAAGACAAAAAGACTTTAAACATCAAATAAAAGTTGCAAAAGAAAAGCTGGGAAAGGGAATGAGAGCTATACAAGAAAATTATGTAGAGAGGCACTAAAATACTGAAGAAACGTACTCTTTTAAAATTAGAATTGGCCAAATGGTAAAGAGGTACAGAACCTTAGTGAGGAAAATAACTTCTTAAAAATTAGAATTGACCAAATAGAACCAAATGGCTCCTTGAGATCTCAAGAAACAGTAAAGTCAAAAGACTGAAAAAATAATAGAACATATAAAATATATCAGAAGAAAGTAGCTAACCTCGAAAAAATCAAGAAGAGATAAATTAAGAATCTCTGGATTACCAGAAAGCCATGGAGAAAACTTAGACATCATATTTTACGAAATTGTAGACAGAAAGGGAAAATGAAAAATGCTGGACGAGATATGGGAAAACAGGTACATTCTTGACAGACTTGTGGACTGGTTCAATCATTTTGGAGAACATTTTGGAATTAGGCTCAAGAGGGACAATAAAACTGCATGCTTTTTGATACAAAAGGGACTTTACCACAAAGAAATGAAAGAAAAAAGAAAAATCTCTATATAGACAAAATATTTTAAAGTAACTTTTTGTGATGAAAAACAATTAGAAATTGGGGAATGTTCATCAAATTATGAAAGACTGAACAAACTGTCATATTATGTCCTTTATTTTTGAAGAGAACCAAAGACATTGGTCTTATACAAAAGCTAGCTGAAATATTCTGGGCAAGAGGAGGTTCCTTAGGAATTTAAGAATGTTTTCATTGTCCATTTCTATGAAAGTGAAAAATAGAATGTTCTGACAATCAAGATGGCAGGGAGGAGGAGTCATTTTCTTAGTTACTGCTGGCAAGATTTTTGACAGAGTCCTATTTAATAGGTTGATCCTTTACCTAGAAAAAAAGATCATTTACCTGAGATTCAGTATGTCTTCAGCAAAGACTGAGAAATGGTCAATATGCTATTTGGGACCCATCAAGTCCAGGAGAAATGTCAAGAGCAGAACAGAAGATTGTTCATGTTTGTAGATCTGACCAGAGTCTTTGATACCATAATTTATGAGGGTTTATGGGAAATTATGTCAAAAGTTGGTTACTCATAGAAGTTCTTCAGTGTAGTAATCAGTTTGACAATGATGTGCTTGCCAGAGTTTTGGATAATGGATAATGCTCTCACACTTTCTTAGTCACTTACAGAGTGAAACAAAGCTGAGTGCTTGCTCCCAATGACTTTTAGGGTTAGTAGGAGAATTTCTAGTTTAATAGTTATGCAAGTTTTGTGACTTTTAGGACATCATACCAAATTGGTTTCTATAGTGACTGGATCAATTGATAATTCACCTTTTAAAATTGCTAGTTTGATTTGATTACTAAGAAGCTTCTTTAGTAACTAAATGAAAATTTCACCAACCAATTCTGTTCTTAAAGTCACAGAAAAATACCTGTGGTGTTTGTGTGTATGTATGTGTGTGTGTGTGTATAAATGCATACATACATTCACATTGCATATATACATGAATATGTATACTAGATTATTGGGAGAGGAAATAGCTAATTTGATATATTTTAGAAACTAAATTGATATATTTTAGAAAAATCTAGCAGAACATAAATGAGCTTCGTTTTAAAAAAGCAAAAGGATCAGATGGATCTACAGGTGAATTTTATCAAACATTTAAAAATAATCTGATTCCAATATTAAATCAATTATTTTAAATAATAGAGAAAGGATCTTATCAAATTTCTTTCTTTTTTGAAGATTTTTTTTGCAAGGCAATGGGGTTAAGTGGCTTGCTCAAGGCCATACAACTAGGTTATTATTAAGTGCCTGAGGCCAGATTTGAACTCAGGTACTCCTGACTCCAGAGCTAGTGCTCTATCTACTATGCCACCTAGCCTCCCTCATCAAATTTCTTTTATGAAACAAATATAATATTGATAACTAAACCAAGAAAATCAAATATAGAGAATGAATATTAAAGACTAATTCCATTAGTGACTATGAATAAAATAATCTTAAATAAAATATTACCTAAAAGATTGCAATAATATATTATAAAAACTATGCATTTTGACCAAGTGGGGTTTTGTATCACAAATTCAGGGATGGTTTAACTTAAGAAAAATTGCTAACATATTTGATTATATCAATAAAAATGTAACAAAACTCAAATGAGCCTAGCCATAGATATAGAAAAATCTTTAGATAAGAATAATACTCATATCTAATAAAAACACTTCAAAGTATAAGTATAAATTAATTTTTTGCTGCAATTGATGTCTTTACTTAAAACTATCAGCAAACATTATTTGTAATTCTTCGCAATAAGATCAGTTGTGAGACAAAAAGGCCTACTGGAAACTACATGGCAAATTGAATAGAGCACTGACCTAGGAATCAGGAGGATGAGAGTTTTAATCCAGCTTCCGATATTTGACACTTACTATCTGTCTGATCTTGGGCAAGTCACTTAACCCTGATTGCATCTCCTCCAGGGTCATCTCCAATAATACTAATTCACATCTGGCCACTGGGCCCATATGGCTCTGGAGGAGAAATTGAGGTTGGTGATTGAGTCTCTCACTCAAATTCAATTCACTTGCTTGTCATGGCATTACCTCCCTGAAATCCTTTGAGAACACTACAGCCATCATCATCATCATCATCATCATCATCATCATCATCATCATCATCATCATCATCACTGTGATAAATATTATTCAAAATTATATTGAAAATTGTGGCAATAGCAATTAAAAGGAAGAAGAAATGAAAGAATCAGAATGGAGAATAAGGTAATAAAAATATCTTTTTTTTTTAAGATGACATGTCAATAAACTTGGAAAATTCCAAAAACCCAACCACAAGATTTGTTGAAACAAATAATGATTTTAGCAAAGTAGCAGAATATATAGTGAATCCACATTCCTATATATCCCGAACAAAACTCACCAAAGAAAGAGAAATATAGATACTCCATTTAAAATAATTCTAGACAGTATAAACTATATTGGAATATATCTGCCAAAGCAAATCCAGTAAGTATATTGCCAAAATTATATAAAATTAGATATAAATGATTGGATAAATATTAATTGTTCATGGGTAGGCAGCACAACTATAATAAAAATGATCATTTTAACAAAAACAATTTATATATTAAAAGCTATCATTAAATTATCAAAATTTTTTAAATTGAAAAATAATAGCAAAATTCATTTGGAAGACTAAAAGTAAAAATATTAAAAACTAACAAAAAGCAAGGCAATAAATAATAAAATAAATAAAAATTTATGACAATAATTATTAAAATTCTGTGGCACTGGCTAAGGAGTATAGAGTTCAAACTGTGGAACAGAGTAAACACATACATAGAGTAACTTTGTATTTGACATATGCAAATACTTAATATTTTGCCTTAACTATTCATTATTTGATAAAATTTGTGGGGAACACTGGAAACCTGTCTAGTTGATATTGGGCATAGAACAATACCTTACACCATATTACACCAAGATTAGATCAAAATGGATGTATGTTCTAGATATAAAAGGATATTATAAAAAAATTTGGAGACCATGTAACATATTATCTATCAGACTTCCATATAAGTAAACAATGCATCTGTAAACAAAAGATAGAGCTCAGATGAGGCATAAAATGGATAATTTTAATTGCATTAAATTATAATTTTTTATACAAATAAAATCATTTTGCTAAGATCAGATGAACAGCAGTAAAGTGGGAATAAAATTTTATAGGTGGATTCACAGATAAAGGTCTCATGTCTCAAATATATAAAGAACTTGTCAGATTAATATGAATATGAATCATTCCCTAACTGATAATCATATGATATCAAAAGACAATTTTTCAATGAACAAATTAAAATAATTTATAGTCATATAAAATACTCTAAATTATTATTGATTAGAGAAATACAAATTAGAACATCCTAGAAATATAATTTTATAGTTATCATATTGGCTAAAATGATTGAAGGGAAAAGTGACAAATGTTGGAAGAGTCTGCAAAAACTGGGATAATAAATCATTGTTGGTGAAACTGGTAATTGATACGACCATTTTGGAGAACAATCTTATATTAAACCCAAGAGTTACTAAACTGCCTGCAGCCTTTGACCCAGATACCACTACTAGGTATATTTCCAAGGAACATTAGGGGAACAGGAAAATAACTTGGAATTCTAAAATATTTATATCATCTCTGTTGTATAAAAGAACTGCAAATTGCCGGGATACCCATCAATTAGGGAATGAGTGAACAAGTTCTAGCATATTATTGTGATGGAATGTGCTATGAGGAATGGTGAGCTATTGATTTTTGAAAAAATGAATAGATTTGTGGATAATAATGGAGAAAAAATGATTAGATATGAGATAATTGCATACAGTAACAACTGTATTATTTTCAGAAGCAACTTCTAACAAAGTAATTTTGACATATACATATATATATATATATATATATATATATATATATATGTATATGGGTTTTAGGACCTATGAAGGAAGATGTTATATGCATGCAGAGAAAGAACTGGTAAATAGAATTATGTATAGAATTATTTTACATATATATGTTATTAACCAAAATTTTTTTAACTTTTAAATTTTTTTTTATTTTGAATTTTACAATTTCCCCCCCTAATCTCCCTTCCTTCCCACCACCCACTATAGAAGCCAGTCTGTTAGTCTTTACATTGTTTCCATGGTATACATTGATCTAAGTTGAATGTGATAAGTGAGAAATTACATTCTTAAGGAAGAAAAATAAAGTATAAGAGATAGCAAAATTACATAATAAGGTAATGGTTTATTTAAAATTAAAAGTAATAGTCTTTGGTCTTTGTTCCAACTCCACAATTCTTTCTCTGGAAACTGGTGGTATTCTTCATCACAGATACCCGAAAATTGTGCCTGATTGTTGCACTGATAAAATGAGCAACTCCATCAAACCTGATCATCACCCCATGTTGCTGTTAGAGGTACAGTGTTCTGGTTCTGCTCATATCACTCAGCATCAGTTCATACAAATCCTTACAGGCTTTATTCAATTCCCATCCCTCCTGGTTTCTAATAGAACAATAGTGTTCTATGACATACATATAGCACAGTTGCTAAGCCATCTGTTCCCCAATTGAAGGGCATTCACTTAATTTCCAATTCTTTGCCACCACAAACAGGGCTGCTATGAATATTTTTGTACAAATGCTGTTTTTACCCTTTTTCATAATCTCTTCACGGTTTAGACCCAATAATGGTTTTGCTGGATCAAAGTATGCACATTTTTGTTGCCTTTTGGGTATAATTCCAAATTGCTCTCCAGAAATGCTGCATGAGTTCACAACTCCACCAACAATGTATTAGTGTCCCAGATTTCCCACATTCCTTCCAACATTGATCATTGTCTTTTCTGGTCATATTGGCCAGTCTGAGAGGTGTGAGGTGGTACCTCAGAGAAGCTTTAATTTGCATTTCTCTAATCAGTAAAGATTTAAAGTGATATTTCATATGGTTTAAGATTACTCTTTTCCTCATCTGTAAGTTACCTATGCATATCCCTTGACCATTTGTCAATTGGAGAATGGCTTGTTTTTGTAAAAAATTTGACTCAGATGTCTGTGTATTTTAGAACTAATTCCTTTATCAGAAATACCAGTTGTAAAAATTGTTTTCCAATTTATATTTCTTTTGATTTTGGTTACCGTGGTCTGCCTGTGAAAAATTTTTTTTTAATTTAATGTAATCAAAATTATCTTGTTTGTTTTTCAGGATGTTCCCCTTCTCTTCCTTGGTCATAAACTACTCCCCTTTCCAAGATCTAATAGATAGATTATTCCTTGGTCTCCTAGTTTGCTTATAATATTGTTTTTTGTCTAAATCCTGTATCCATTTTGATCTTATCTTGGAATAGGATGTGAGGTGTTGGTTTAATCAAAATTTCTGCCATACTAACTTCCAATTTTCCAGACAGTTGTTATCGAACAAGGAGTTTTTATCCTGATAGCTTTACCCTTTGGGTTCATCAAGCAGCAGATTACTATAATCATTTTCTACTGTTAAACCTCTTCTATTCCACTGATCCACCACTCTATTTCCTTTCCAATACCAGACAGTTTTGATGACTGATGCTTTATAATATAATTTTAGATCTGGTAAGGCTATGTCACCTTCTTTTGTATTTTTTTTTCATAAAATTCCTGGAAATTCTAGACTTTTTACTTATAATTTTTTCCAAATTATTAAAGTAATTTTTTGGAATTTTTGATTGGTAGGGCATGAAAAAAGTAGTTTAATTTTGGTAGAGTTGTCATTTTTTATTATATTAGCTTGGCTTATCCACAAGCAGTTGATATTTGCCCAATTATTTAAATCTGATTTTATTTGTATGAGAAGTGTTTTGTAATTGTTTTCAAAAAGTTTCTGAGGGGTGGCTAGGTGGTGCAGTGGATAGAGCACCGGCCCTGGAGTCAGGAGTGCCTGAGTTCAAATCCGACCTCAGACACTTAATAATGACCTAGCTGTTTGGCCTTGGGCAAGCCACTTAACCCCATTGCCTTGCAAAAAAAAAAACACCTAAAAAAAAGTTTCTGAGTCTGCCTTGGCAGGTAGACTTCAAAGTATTTGTCTGAAGATACTTTGGATGGGATTTCTCTTTATAAGCTCTTTCTTCTGCATCTTTCTAGACATAGATAGAAATGTTGTGGATTTATGAGGGTTTATTTTATGTTCTGTGGCTTTGCTAAAGTTGCGTTATTTCTAGTAGTTTTTAAATGATTTTGGGGGGGATTCTCTAGCTATACCATCATGTCATCTGCAAAGAGTGAGAGTTTTGTCTCTTCCTTCCCAATTCTAATTCCATCAATTTCTTTTTATTTTATTATTGCTGAAGCTATCATTTCTAATACAATATTGAATAGTAGTGGTGAAAATGGGCATCCTTGTTTTACCCCTGATCTTATTGGAAATGCCTCTAGAGTATCCCCATTGCATATAATGTTTGTTAATGGTTTCAGATAGATACTGCTTATTATTCTTAGGAATAATCCATTTTTTCCTATGCTTTCCAGTGTTTTTAGTAGGAATGGCAACTGTATTTTGTCAAAAGCTTTTTCAGCATTTATTGATATAATCATATGATTTCTGATAGGTTTGTTATTGATATAACAATTAAACTAACAGTTTTCCTAATATTGAACCAATCCTGCATTCCTGGGATAAATCCTACTTAGTCATAATGTATTATACTAGTGAAAATTTGTTGTAATTGTTTTGCTAGGGTTTTATTTAAGATTTTTGCATCTATATTCATCAGTGAGATGGGTCTATACTTTTCTTTCTCTGTTTTAACTCTTACTGATTTAGGTATCAACATCATATTGATGTCATAGAAAGAGATAGGTAGAGTTCCATATTCACCTATTTTTCCAGAGTTTATATAGAAGTGGAACCAACTGTTCCTTAAAT
This sequence comes from Macrotis lagotis, assembly GCF_037893015.1. NCBI lineage: Eukaryota > Metazoa > Chordata > Mammalia > Peramelemorphia > Peramelidae > Macrotis > Macrotis lagotis. Next base: position 168,278,904 of record NC_133660.1, read on the forward strand.
GTTTGATAGAATTCATTTGTGAATCCATCTGACCCTGGAGATGTTATCTTAAGGAGTTTAATAATGCTTGTTGAATTTCTTTTTCTGTGATAGGGTTATTTAGGTATTTAATTTCCTCTTCATTTAACCTGGGCAACTTATATTTTCATCAATTTCACTTATATTATCAAATGTATTGGCACAGAGGTGGGCAAAATAAACCTGAATTATTACTTTAATTTCCTCTCATTGGTGGTGAGTTCACCTTTAACATTTATGATACTAGCAATTTGGTTTTTTCTTCTTTCTTTTTTTAAATCAAATAAACCAGAGGCTTATTAATTTTATTGTTTTTTTTTTCATAAAACCAGCTCTTGGTTTTATTTATTATTTCAATAGTTCTCTTGCATTCAGTTTTTACTAATTTTTCCTTTAATTTTTAGAATGTCTCATTTGGCATTAATTGGGATTTTTAATTTGTTCTTTCTCTGACTTTTTTAGTTGCATGTTTAGTTCATTGGATATAATATATCCCCTGACAGCTGCCTTGGCTGCATCCCATAACTTTTGGTATGTTATTTCATTATCATTATTTATGATGAAATCATTAATTCTTTCTTTAATTTGTTGTTTGATCCACTCATTCTTTAAAATAAGGTTATTTATTCTCAAATTAGTTTGGGGGCTATATCTCCCCCCTGGCCCAATATTGCCTATGACTTTATATTGCATTATGATTTGAGAAGGATGTATTCACTATTTCTGCCTTTTTTGCAATTGATCATTAAATTTTTATGCCCTAGCACAGGGTCAATTTTTGTGTAAGTACCATGCACTGCAGGGAAAAAAAGGCATATTCTTTTATATCCCCATTTAATTTCCTCCATAGACCTATCATGTCTAGGTTTTTCTAACAATCTACTTACCTCCTTAACTTCCTTCTTGTTTATTTTATGGTTAGACAGCATTTTGCATTGAAAATACTTTATTGTCTATGGTACCTTTTAGGAGGATATACTTTTCTTCCTTAGCTCTTTTAAAGATATTTTTGTAGAGGTTTTATCTGAGATAAGTATTCACACCCCTGCTTTTTTCACTTCAGCTGAAGCAAAATATACATTGCTCCAACTTTTTACCTTTATTTGTATCTCTCTGCTTCAAATGAGTTTCTTCTAAGTAGCACATTATAGCATTCAGGTTTTTAACCCACTCTACTATTTGCTTAAATTTTAAGGGAGAGTCCATCTCCCATTCATATTTAAAGTTATAATTATTAACTCTTTATTGCCCTCCATGCTATCTTCCCTCTGTTTGTATTTTTCACCTTTTTTCACTTTATCACATTTGCCAGTATTTTGTTTCTGAATAACACTACCTACAGTGTTTGCCCTTCTGTATCTAACTCCTCCCCTTTCTTTTCCCCTTATTCCCTCCCTTCCTTCTGTTAATTCCCCTTTACCCCCCTTCCACTTTATTCCTTTTTATATATGAAAGGTAAGATAAATTTTTTAATTTAACTGTGTGCATGTCAAATTCAAGCGAAATCTAATGAGAGTGAGATTCAGGCAGTTCTCATCTCCTTCCTTATTTCCCTCTATTGCAATAGGCCCTCTGTACCTCTTAATATGATATCCCCATTCATTATTCTTCATCCTTCCAATTCTTTACTATCCCCCTTTTTGAGGGAGTATTGTTTTTAAATCATTCTCTCTGAGTCACAGAAAAGTCTTTAGTGTACATCACTTCAGGCTAAGTATCTTCTCTCTAATAGAGTTACAATTCTTGAGAGATATTAAAGTCTTTCTCCCAGGTAGGAATATAGCCAGTCTCATCTTATTGGATTACCCCCCCCTTTTTTAAACCTTTTCATGTGTTTCTTGAGTCTCCTTTTTGAAGTCCAAATTTTCCATTAAGCTTTGGTCTTTTCATCAGGAAAAGTTAGAAGTCTGCTATTTCATTAAATGTCCATTCCCCTGGAAGAGAAAGCTCAGTTTTGCTGGTTGGTGAATTCTTGGCTGCATTCCAATCCCCCCTTACTCTTTTTAATATCACATTCCAGGCCCTTTGATCTTTTAATGCTGATGCAGCCAGGTCCTGTGTAATCCTTACTGTGGCTCCTTGGGATCTAATTTTTTTTTCTTTCTGGCTACTTGCAGGATTTTCTCTTTTATCTGATAGTTCTGGAATTTGGTCACAATATTCCTTGGTGCTTCATTTTGGAATCCCTTTCCAGAGGGGACCAATGTATTCTTTCAATACTATTATGCCCTCTTGTTCCATAATGTCAGGTCAATTTTCCATCACTAAATGCTGTAATATTAAGTCCAGGTTTTTTTCTCTTCAATATTTTTCAGGAAGAACCATGATTCTTAAGTTGTCTCTGTTACTTCTATTCTTTACGTCAGTAGTTTTGCCAATGAGGTATTTTCCATTTCCTTCTACTTTTTCAATTTTTTGGTTTTCTTTAACAGATTCTTGTTGTCTCATGAAGTCATTAGTTTCCATGGACTCCATTAATTTTTAGAGAAGAGTTTTCTTCTTTTACCATTTGCAACTCCTTTCCCAATTGGTCAATTCTATTTTTGAAAGATTTTTCCAATTGACCAATTGAGATTTTGAGAGAATTATTTTACTTTTGCTATTGTCCAGTTGTATTATCCAAGAATTTGTTTTCTTGTTGCAAGGTATTAATTTTCTCTCCCAAATATTCCAATTGATTTTTAAACTCCTTCCCGATTTCAAGGAAGTCCTTCTGGACTGGAGACCACATCATATTCTCCCCAGAGGTTCTAGATCTCTCTGAGTTAGGGTCCTTACCTTATAGTTATTTCTCTATTGACCCCCCGTTCCTCCTGACCTTTCTTCATTGTTCTAAGATCTTGTGTTAGGGGAGGGGTTGGTTCACAAGCTTTGGTATTGAGATCCCTAAAGGTTTTACTCACTGAGCTTAATAACACATATTGGGCTGACCAATAGGGGGTACTAGAGGCTTTACTCATTCATTTTAATAACTCCAACTGGGCAGGGCAGTAGGGGGCTGCTTGCTTTCTCTGGAGTGTCTGAGACCTTGATTTGAGTCCCTTTCCCTTGGCCTGGATGGTGTGGGCAGCACTGCTGGATACTTTTATCCTTGAAAAATCTGGGCTATGCCCTGGGACAAAGTAATTACTCTCCCTATTCACAACTGAGTGAGTTCTGCTGCCCACACTTGAGCCTGGGGGTGGGTGGGTGGGCTGTTACTGTGTTTGTTCTGGGAAGAGGGTTCAGCTGAAATGAAGATATAGAGTCTGAGATGCTCCAGACCATAGAAGCCTAGTGCATTGATGTCTGCAACTCTCCACACTGAAACTTGCCCTCCAGCCCTGCTAGAATGCTCTCCAGTCCTGCCAGAGTGCCGCCAGACCATCAGTCACACAGCCAAAGTTTCCATGCCCCAGTTGGCTCTTGGACCTGGGCTCCCACAAGTCAACACCTCTGCAACTGATCCTAGGTTAATCCGCCTCTTGCCCTTCCCAGTAGGTTCCCTGTGTCCAGCTCACCCACAATCCTCAAAGACAAACTTTGAGGTATATGTTCTTCTCCTAGCTTCTTTTTCTGGGTTTTGTCAATCAAATTTCTGTTAAGAGGTTTGTTTCATATTATATATGAGGGAAGATCAGGAGACCTTTGCACAGTGCCTGTCATTTCTCTGCCATCTTGACTGGAAGTCTAACCATAATTTTTGTTGTTGTTTTTTTTTTTTTGCAAGGCAAATGGGGTTAAGTGGCTTGCCAAGGCTACACAGCTAGGTAATTATTAAAGATCTGAGGCCAGGTTTGAACCCAGGTACTCCTGACTCCAGGGCTGGTGCTTTATCCACTGTGCCACCTAGCCACCCCTAACCATAATTTTTTAATGCTAAAATGAAATAGCAATGTTAGTTTTATAAATGAAGAATGTTACCAATAACACATGAATGGATAGCATCCTTATAAATGCTAACCATATGACCAAATTTTGGGGGTATTTTATACAGAAAGGAAAAAGAAACATAAACCTGAGCCATAACCAATGAAATTTCACATAGATTACATAGTTTTCAATATGAATCTCTCATAACTTATCATATTTTCTTCAAATTGCTGTTGATAAAAATCCCACTTAGGTTGGAGAAGAAATGTTTACAAACAGTAATAGGAGTTCCTCTCTCCTCATCCAAGATGTTTCTTACCTTGTGGTTGATTGATTCAGGTAAAAGAATTCATTGATGCTATTACTGAACTGATCAGGTAGTGTTAACACAGGTGAACTCAACATTTTAGATGTAGACAGGTCTTTACAAAGCAGACTGACATTTTCCCACACTATTAGTTAGACTAAGAGACTATTTTTGAAACAGAAATATAGAATTAAAGAGTATCAGGCTTAGACAATGCATATTTGTATCTTATGTAGCCATCTCTAGGGCAGAAAGGGGAGAGAGTAGAAAAAAGGAAAATAATTTATAACGTTTTTCTATGTAACCTCAAGGAAATAACTCCATATCTTCCTAATGTTTAGTGGCCAAATGAGAGAACCACAAACTAGAAAGATCCCTGATCCACATAATACAGAAAGTTGTACATAATCTTAATTATATGGGCAGGTAGAAACTTTGGTTGGAAAGACATGTTTCCAATGCAATGCAGTGTAAAAAAAAGAAAATGAACATTTCACATGGGTGATGAGATTAGGGGTTGCAAAACCTTGTCTGGAAGAGCATAAAATAGATTCCACATAAATCAAGGTAAATTTAAGAGAACAGGTATGTGTTACAAGACTAAAGGTTCTATAAAATTGGTGTTAAAGTAATATGAATGGAAATCTGAAGCTAATAATCTCAAGTTCTAGTTCCTAAGAAGAAAATATTTGTTAACTATGAATCAGACATTTACAAGAGGTATCCCATAGCTGCCAGAAGCTAAAATATTCTGATGTAACTTTCACTGGACTGTATTCTCTGATTATTTTGAGAATGAATTTACTAAAACTCTAATTTGGCGGCATGAGAGGAACAACCATCAAGGAACCCATACCTATTAATTTTATTAACTAATCAAATGCCTACTTGCTTATTGCGTATTTTTATTTAATCTTTGGTAGAGGTGGTGATGATGAGTCCATTTATTTATCTACAAATATATTGATCTGTATCATCATTTATTTACATGCATTTGTCATCATTCTTTCTACTTCTCCTATTTCCCAAATGAACAATAATAAAAATAAAGTAAAGCAAAAACTTTATGATATATATCTATATATCTATTTATGTTTATACCTAAGGATACATGCTATATATATATATATGTATATATATATATCTTTTTTCTTCTCTCTCTCCCCTTTCTGTCCTAGAGATGGCTACATAAGACTCAAATATCTATCTATCTATCTATCTATCTATCTATCTATCTATCTATCTATCTATATACATGTAGACTAGCAAAGCAAATTCTCCGATTGACCATGTGTAAAAATGTGTTTCAATCTGTATTTTAAGACCATTCCCTCATAGCCCTCCTGTGCCAGTGTCTTCCATATCTCACAATCAGTTCCAAAGTTCTTCAGAGACCTTGATTGTCTTTGTAGGGCAGCTAATTGGTATAGCAGATAGAGCACTAGCCCTAGTCTCTGGAGAATCTGAGGACAGAACTGCTGTGTGACCCTGGGCAAGTCACTTAAGCCCAATTGCCTCATCAAAAATAATGTATCCTTGTAGTTCTTCTTTTGACCTTCATGTGAGCCCTAGTCTTGTGTGAACTGTCTATAAAATAGTCTTTTAGCCAAATATATTTTTGGCATCTGAACTTCTTGGGATATTTATCACAATTGCTCTCTCTCTAGTTGAGTTTGAATAGATGGCAATTCAGCTCAATAAATAACCTCAGTGTCTGTTGTCTTATCTTTTTTTAGGTGATCATCAGGCTCTTCCTAAGGCACTTCAAATGGAATTGATTCAGTTTCCTGCCATGGTGGTGGCCTACTGTATGAATTTCACAGAGAATGAGATGAGCATAATATCTCCATAGACCTTCAGATCCCACACTTTACTTCAGTCTTCCAAACACTAAGCTAGCTGTGGCAATGCATGTGTTACCCTCATCATTTATGTGTACATCTCTGAAAAGTATTTTGCCCAGTGAACTTATTTGCAGCATTCAAAACTTTTCCAATTAGAAGGACTCTTTTATTGAATGATATTATAACCTTGAATAAGCTATTCAATCTCTCTCAGTCTGTATTTCATCATCTATATGAACATCTCACTTCTCTCTGAGACACACATACACACATATGTGCATATTGTTAACTGTACATATTTAAGTATGCATACATGCATAAATATTATATTCTTATCAGAGATATTTGAGACTAACATTTATTCCTAATTGAAAACTTACTTTTCACTTAGATACATTGAATTTAAACCTGAAAAAGCTTTTCCAATTTCACATAATTAAAATGACCTATTTTTTCTTTTGTGATCTTGTCTCATTAAGTACTCTTCCCCTTGGTCATAATTTTAGAAAGTATCTGATCATTTTGTCATATATTTTTAAAAAAATAAATATTCAATCCAAATATTCATTTTTGATTTTGTGGTATAAGATGTAGTTTTAAATTTATTTTTGCCAAGCTGCTTTTGAGTTTTGTAGATGTTCTTGTCAGTCTGAATTATTCTTCATGGAAGAATTAAAAAAAGGAATTACTTATATGATTCAAGTAATAATTGATAGTATAATCTCCTGAAAAATAAAGGATATTAAATTTTAGCAATAATGATAGACTGCTGATGGAAAAATTTTTGTTGGATATTGATACCAGGGTCACAGAAAGAAAAAGAAAAAATTTAACAAGTTGTTAAGAATATTTTCTATGAAATTTTTTTAGTTCAAATAGTCAAGAATTTTATAGATTGAGAAGGAATGAAAGGTTTTGTTTTGAATTCGTGGTGAGTGTGAGGGCCTCTATCAATTAAGCTATCTATAAAAGGATGTGAATATATAGATTTATTGATATAAATCTAGCTATATATAGATATCAACATGTAAAATAGTTTTTCTTTTTTAAAAAAAAAAACTATTATATATTAGTAAATAATGCCAAAGGAATATTTTAGTATTAAACACCAGTCCTTGGCATGGTCTAATGGAAAACAAATGATTTGGGCTTCATATTCTAGTTCTGATATTTACTTCGATGTGATTTTAGCAAAAAATATTTTTTCTTGCTTAGACAAGTAGTTTTCATATGAAAGATCATGTAATATGAACGTATCGAAATCAAGGATTTTTACATCGAAATAGAAGTTGATAATGATGACTAGGTATCTAGGAATAAGGGTTGTAGAGATAAATTAGTGCATAAGAACCAAAGCAAATATAATTATATTTCTAATAACTAAAAACACTTTGATTAAAAGGTACAGCCAATTTGAAGCAGTATTTTGGCTTACTCCATCACACATGAACCCAGTGAATTGTAACACACTCCTGGGAAACATATAATCATTTGGTGGTACAATGCTAAAGGAGGTCACTATAAGCAGTTTTCAAGTGCTTAGGCTAATTTTAATAGTGAAGTTGCATTCGGAATCAGCAGTCTAGGTATCTGAAATCTGCTCTAGTTCAAAAACAAAACACAGAAGAGTCCACAAGGAATATGCTAAAACATTGTGAAGCTTGTGTGGTAACTGAGAAACTGATAGAGTTCAATTGCTTTTTCTTAAGGACTACTGACAAGACAAAGATGAGATGATTCATTGTTATTTCAAATGGACTGTTTTCTGAGCAAATAAAACAAGTAGAAATTTCATGCAAAACTTCTGAAAAAGAAACAATAGAAACACAATGCTTCTCTAGGAAATTAGATACTTCACAAATCACATGATTTGCTTTTTTATTGAAAATAAAGTTTTATATTTTATTAAAATGCATCCTCAATAGTACCAGGTAACATGGTATTTAGAGTAACTAATAGGGGACTTTATTCATAGTAATTTCAAAAATATTGGTTGAAGTGAAATATTATATATAGAAATAGGCAAAAAATTTTGCCCACTTTGTTTAGGAAGACATTGCCTTTCTGATATTTCACCAAAATGAATAATAACCTGGAAATGAAAATGAAGAGTAACCTAGGAATTTTTTTAATGCACTTAGCCCTTTTTTCTGTCCATCTTTACTTCCTTTCCCCCCTCCCTCCCTTTCCTTCCTTCCTTCCTTCCTTCCTTCCTTCCTTCCTTCCTTCCTTCCTTCCTTCCTTCCTTCCTTCCTTCCTTCCTTCCTTCCTTCCTTCCTCTTTCTTTCCCCAATATTAAACATCTACACTGAATACATCATCTAGGGTGGCTTAGGGTTTACAAATACCACTCATGCTCTATATCTGCTCTCCAACTTCCATTCAAACTAACAATTTAGGTCCTGGTCACCTGCATTAGTTAGCATTTAATTAGATTTTATTAGGATAAAACATCCTCTTAAATTATTACTCATATTAAATATTTTCACACACACACACATATATATACACACATACAAACACACATATCTATAACTATCTCTATCTCTATCTCATCTATATATCTAATCTATATCTATATTCAAAGTTCCAGGTAAATAGATTGAACTTTATAAAACACATGGAAAAAAGGGAACTCACAAATTCTATGTGCTGGATATTATTCCCCTCCTGTTCCAACCCCCAATTACATGTTTCTGAAGCTGCCTTTGGGTATGGTCTAATTTTTCGGCCAAGCTCCTTATAGATGAGTGCTTGCTCATCAACTTGTAGAAATAAATGAAGGGAAGATATATAGAAAGAAAATACAGCAAAGACTTTTGTGAAAAGTTTAAAATGGATTCCAATCTCATTACAGATTGTGATATATTGGGTTAATTTTTACCCATACTAGTGATTCCATTTATTTGGACAATTTGCTGGTGTTGAATTTTTTTTTTAAAAGAAAGATTTTATTTATTTTGAGTATTACAATTTTTCCCCTATTCTTGCTTCCCCCCCATCCCCACAGAAGGCAGTCTGTTAGTCTTTGCATTGTTTCCATGGTATACACTGATCTAAGCAGAATGTGATGTGAGAGAGAAATCACATCCTTAAAGAAAAATAAAGTATAAGTGATCGCAAAATTACATAATAAGATGACCTTTTTTTCTAAATTGAAGGTAATAGTATTTGATCTTTGTTAAAACTCCATAATTCTGGGGAGGCTAGGTGGCACAGTGGATAAGCACCGGCCCTGGAGTCAGGAGTACCTGGGTTCAAATCTAGTCTCAGAGAATTAATAATTACTTAGCTGTGTGGCTTTGGGCAAGCCACTTAACTCCATTTGCCTTGCAAAAAAAAAAACAAACCTAAAAAAAAACTCCTCCATAATTCTTTCTCTGGATATAGATGGTATTCTTCATCCCAGATAGCCCAGAATTGTCCCTGATTGTTGCACTGATGGAATGAGCAAGTCCATCAAGGTTGATCATCACCCCCATGTTGCTGTTAGGCTGTACAGTGTTTTTCTGGTTCTGCCCATCTTGCTCAGCATCAGTTCATGCAAATCCTTCCAGGCTTTCCTGAATTCCCATCTCTCCTGGTTTCTAATAGAACAATAGTCTTCCATGACATACATATGCCAAAGTTTGTTAAGTCATTCCCCAGTTGAAGGAAATTCTCTTAATTTCCAATTCTTTGCCACCACAAACAGGGTTGCTATGACTATTTTTGTGTAAGTGATGTTTTTACCCTTTTTCATAATTTCTTCAGGGTATACACCCAATAGTGGTATTAATGGATCAAAGGGTATGTACATTTTTTTTTGCCCTTTGGGCATAACTCCAAATTGTTCTCCAGAAAGGCTGGATGAGTTTACAGCTCCACCAACCATGTATTAATGTCCCAGATTTCCCACATCCCTTCTAAAATTGATCATTGTCCTTTTTGGTTATATTGGTCAGTCTGAGAAGTGTGAGGTGATACCTCAGAGATGCTTTAATTTGCATTTCTCTAATAAGTGGTGATTTAGAGCAATAATTCATATGACTATGGATTGCTTTGATTTCCTCATCTGTAAATTGCCTTTGCATATTCTTTGACCATTTGTCAATTGGGGAATGGCTTGTTTTTTTTTTTGAAAATTTGACTCAGTTCCCTGGATATTTCAGAAATGAGTCTTTTGTCAGAAATACTAGTTGTAAAAATTGTTTCCCAATTTACTACAATTTTTTTGATCTTGGTTACAGTGCTTTTGTCTGTGTAAAACCTTTTTAATTTAATGTAATCAAATTCATCTAGCTTGTTTTTAATGATGTTCTCATCTCTACCTTGACCATAAACTGCTTCTGACAGGTATATTACTCCTTGATCTTCTAGTTTACTTATAATATTGTTTTTTTATGTCTAAATCCTGTATCCATTTTGATCTTATCTTAATGTAGGATGTGAGGTGTTGGTCTAATTCAAGTTTTCTTCTGTACTAACTTCTAATTTTCCTAACAGCTTTTATTAAAAAGGAAATATTTTATCCCAATAACTGAACTGTTTTGGTTTATCAAAGAGCAGACTATAATCATTTCCTGCTATTGCACCTAGTCTATTCCACTGGTCTACCACTAATATAATTTTAGATCTGGTAAGGCTAAGTATCTTTCATATGTACTTTTATTCAATTGAATCTCTGGAAATTCTTGACTTTTTATTTCTTCATATGGATTTACTTACAATTTTTTTCTATTACATTAAAGGAATTTTTTTGGAATTTTGATTGGTAGGGCACTAAGCAAGTAGTTTAGTTTTGGTAGAATTGTCATTTTTATTATGTTAACACGACCTATCCATGAGTAGTTGATGTTTGCCCAGTTATTTAAATCTTATTTTATTTGCATGAGAAGTGTTTTGTAATTGTTTTGGAAACGTTTTTGAGTTTGCCTTGGCAGGTATTGTGTATTGTCTAAGGTTACTTTGCTCTTTTTTTTGCAAGGCAATGCGGTTAAATAGCTTGCCCAAAGCCACACAGCTAGGTAATTATTAAGTGTCCTAGGCTGGATTTGAACTCAGGTACTCCTGACTCCAGGGCTGGTGCTCTATCCACTGTGCCACCTAGCTGCCCCTGAGGTTGCTTTGAATGGGATTTCTCTTTCTAGCTCTTTCTGCTGTATCTTGATAGTCATATATAGAAATGTTGAGGATTTTTTTAAGGCAAATGGGGTTAAGTGGCTTGCCCAAAGCCACACAGCTATGTAATTATTAAGTGTCTGAGGCTAGCTTTGAACTCAGGTACTCCTGACTCCAGGGCTGGTGCTCTATCCACTGTGCCACCTAGCTGCCCCTAATGTTGAGGAGTTATAAAAGTTTATTTTATATCCTGCTACTTTGCTAAAGTTGATAATTATTTCTAGTAGTTTTTTAGATGATTGTTTTGGATTCTCTAGGTATACCATCATGTCATCTTTCAAAGAGTGACAGTTTTTGTCTCTTCCTTCTCAATTCTAATTCCTTCAATTTCTTTTGCTTCACTTATTGCTGAAGTCAATGTTTCTAATACAATATTGAATAGTACTGGTGATAATGAGCACCCTTGTTTCATCCCTGATCTTATTGGGAAAGCCTCTAGCCTATTTGCTGCTGCATATAATGCTTGTTGATGGTTTCAAATAGATACTTCTTATTATTCTAAGGAACAATCCATTTATTCCTACACTCTCTATTGTTTTTAGTAGGAACATATCCTGTATTTTGTCAAAAGCTTTTTCAGCATCTATTGATATAATCATACAATTTCTGATAGGTTCATTATTGACATAATTAATTAAACTAATAGTTTTCCTAATATTGGACCAACCCTGCATTCCTGGGATAAATGCTACTTGTTCATAATGTATCTTATTTAAGATTTTCCATCTATATTCATCAGGGAGATAGGTCTATAATTTTCTTTCTTTGTTTTACCTCTTCCTGGTTTAGATATGAATACCGCATTGTTGTCATAGAAAGAGTTAGGCAGAGTTCTATCTTCACCTAGTTTTCCAGAGAGTTTAAATAGAATTAGAACCAATTGTTCCTTAAATGTTTGATGGAATTCACTTGTGAATCCATCTGGCCCTGGAGACTTTTTCTTAGGGAGTTCAATAATGGCTTATTTAATTTTTTTTCTGTGATAGTGCAATTTAGGTTTTTTATTTCCTCTTCATTTTGTCTGGGCAACTTATATTTTTTAAAATATTCATTCATTTTACTTAGATTGTCAAATTTATTGGCATAGAGTTAGGCAAAATAATTCCAAATTATTACTTTAATTTCCTCCTTATTGGTGATGAGTTCACCTTTTTCCTTTATGATACTAGCAATTTGGTTTTCTTCTTTCATTTTTTAAATCAAATTGACCAGAGGTTTATCAATTTAATTGTTTTTTTAATAAAACCAACTCTTGCTTTTATTTATTAGTTCAATAGTTTTCATGCTTTTGATATTATTAATTTCTCTTTTATTTTTTAGAATTTCTAATTTGGTATTTAATTGGACATTTTTGATTTGTTATTTCTCTAATTTTTTAGTAGGAACATATCCTGTTGAATTGAATTCCTCTTTCTCTAATTTATTCATGTAAACATTTAAGTTATAATATATCCCCTGACAGCTGCCTTGAGTGTATGCCATAGATTTTGGCATGTTGTTTCATTATTGTCATTATCTAGGATGAAATCATCAATTCTTTCTGTAATTTGTTGCTTGATCCACTCATTCTTTAAAAATGAGGTTATTTATTTTCCAATTAGTTCTGGTTCTATTTCTCCCTGGAACAATATTGAATATGATTTTTTATTCCATTATGATCTGAGAAGGATGTTTTCAATATT